>NC_056746.1:1271793522-1271801022 GCF_019279795.1 Protopterus annectens | reverse complement strand
CTGTGTATTTGGGTGACTTTTTCCACAAGCAAAAAGGTTGTTGGAAAGATTTATTATCATTTATTCCTGGGGATCCTAACAAAATTAATGCAATCATCCATAAATAATAGTATGCATAGTTCAGCTTTCAGAGCATTGCAGAACTTTGAGGTTTCATTTTCTTTTATATAAAATTGTTCAAGACATGTCTGGTATGTTCCTTTTGATAGTGTGAGAGGAGGTATACAGTAGTGTTGGACAGCACATGCCAAAGGAGAGTCATGCAGAGCCCGAGTTCCCCTAATAAGGACTGGGAGCTGTCCATAGTGCTGAAACTCTGCAACCTGACACTATCAAATGCTTTTTCAATATAAGTAACTGTTGAAAGGGAGTGGAACAGTCTTTGAGCTTTCATGCAAATTGTTCTACATCTAGGTGATAACTGTCAGCTCTTTGAGGATACTCATCTGGTTTGGAATGTACTGTAATTACCAGTTCCTTAAATGCATGCAGTGTTGTCTTTATTCTTTGTAAAAGAGCAAACAGTGGGGAGGGATGCTGATTTACTCAATGCGCTTTAAATAGGTTGTTCAAGAGCTCCTCTGTGTTATTTGCCTTACCGGACATCAGATGACAAATTGTTAGAATAGCTTCCTCAGTCATTCTCGGTTTAGGTATAGCTGATTAAAGAAGGTTGGAGGAAAATTTGTGCTATGAAGAAAACTAAGGAATTCTTGTTCATCTTTGAAAAAGCACTAAATTCTCTGAATACCTTATGCTTTGCCTTCCTTGTGTATTGACTTAATAAAAGATTCCTGTTATCTGGAGTTTAGCCTGTGTACTATCGCACACCTGTATGGCTGTCCTTGATATACATTATTTTTGACCTGTCATTGCTTTAGTTAGTTCTTGAAAACTGCTATATAGGTTTGAATGCTGGACTCGCTTTGGTATCTGGTAATTTTTTTTTTTCCAAAGCTGTCTGCACATTGTCTTACAACCTGCTGGTCGGTCTATCCTGTTCAGTGTATATTTTTGCATTAACTGAGTTGCAGATGACAAGCAAATTTGGTTTCCATTTTTGTCCGTGCACCGTGACAGACCTGTTGTATTGTGGGCTTCTCTCCTGAAAATCCTTAGCGTCATATTTCAGTAATGCTGTGATACCTACATACTGTGATATCAATGAGTATAATGCCTGTTTTTTTTTTCCTTTTTCCTTACCTCACTGATAAAAATGACAAAAAAATAAAAATCATTACCCCAAAAAAAAAAAAAATGGGAGAAGAATGACCTGAATGCATTCAACTAATCAAGCCACACATTATTAAAGATTGAGCTCATTACAGTGGTGAGTTTTTCCGTAGTCTGCTTTGTTAAAAGTAAAAACTGCTGCCCAGCTTGTTGTGGGGAGAGGGCACCCCCTAACTTATGTAACACACTTCAGGTCACAAAACAACAGGAAATGGTAAGAAAACAGAAGATGGAAGAGATGGTTTTACTATGAGCTGCTTGTGTGCTGGTTTTCCCACAATTACTCAGATTAAATCAAGTGGGTATGATACAGGCGATACCAGAGTCGTTATAAATTAACATCCATATACCACACAGTTCCTGTAGCTTAAGTGATAATCTCTTAAGACTCTGAATTTTTTTTTTTAGTTTTAAGGGTATTGTAATCTAATATAGGGTCTAATGTAAACTCCCTCCTAACAAAGCAGGTTCTCCCTCTGCATTAAATACCTTTAGTATAAGGAAAAATAAATTGGAAGTATCTATATTTGGCCCATATACAGTGTTGACAATAATCAGATTATGAATTGATTATAAATTGAATGGTATCCCCTTTCTGGATGACTTAACCAAGCTGCAAAATGCTGGTCTACATAAGCAGTTATTTAAACATAACATCATGACAAACCACAAGATTATCTTTATACAAATAATATTTCAAAAAAATATGTATTTTATCTTTTGAGTTCAGCCCTCTGACATTAACTTTGAGAACTGAAATGTATTATATATATATCTATATATATATATATATATATATATATATATATATATATATATATATATATATATTATGTATGGTGTATCTATATACATACACATACAACTTCTATTGAGAAATAGATAAACAATGAAAGTCAGTTGAAGTCACTAGAGGACATTGAGTCCCATAGTTGCTGTGTAGATAAGTGAAGGCTGCCCACCTAGCCAGATAGAATTTTGCAGACAATTCTGTCATTTGTAACTATTAATATAAGGCATAAGCTTGTTCTCTAAAATGGGGAAAATGGTGTTAAATGTGGAACTTGAAAATAATGCTGATAATTCAATTGTTTGATGTCAAAACTTGGAGCCGAGATGTCTAGAGAAAGACATTCTGCCTATTGTTTTGAGACCATAGTTAATGGCTAAAATTTGCATGTATAATTTTTTTTATTGTTCTGGCTTCCTGACCAGCTACAAGGTCAAGGGCTATTAACCTCTGAGAGTATGTTAGTCTAGGAATCAGAAAGAAATGATGTCATTTGAAATAAATCAGTGGTACTGTGTTATCAATTTAAGGAGGGAAAGAATGAGAGCATTTGAGCATTTGTCTTGAGAACATCCAACTCACCACTCTGCCTGTGTCTATATGTAAGTAGGATTTTAGAACTGTGTTTTCTCTTAGATGTAGCTAGGAAATAGGAAGATTAGAATAGTTTGTTTTTCTCTCATGTCAGAACTTTTCGACTGTATTATTTTAAGCATTTCTCTGTGATCTCTGAACTCTTGACTAGCACTGTGAAGTAAGAAGTATTGTCTTGTGTTTTTTTTAATTTATTATTAAATATTTTAAACCTTTCAACCATGACTGTTTTGTGTAGAGATAATTGAAGCTCTAAGAGTACATTGCATGTATATATTGATACTGTACCAAGTCACTCCAAATAAGTCATGCCTGTTCAGTTGCACTTACCATTTGGATAATAATATTGCACAGTATAATTGGACACCCTTTCATAAGGGCCTTTGAGTAGCTGAGTGGTGACAGTGATTTCTACTGTATAGTCTGGGTAAAAGGGACACAGCTGGAGAACCTGTGCAAGCCTTCCCCAGGAGTGTCTGTGTGGTTTTATAAAATCTTATCTCAAAGTGTGTGTGTGTCAGCTACTTGGGCAGGGACATGAAGCACTGGTTGGATGGAGAGAGTAATGGAGGATTTAGCTTGCCCACTAGGCTGAGATCTGGACCCTGTGACAGTGGGGAGCCTTATTGGGGACCTGGATAGAAAGGTAGAAACCAGCCCCAGCTAGACTGTGATCTCTGTGTGCTCTTAAGGGAAATTGTACTTTACTGTGTGTGTGCATTTATTATCCTTTCCCTATATGGATGCCCCTCACTGGTGTTAGTGAGGACGATTGAGTCTCCTTGATTGCTGGGCCAGTGCACGGGCATCACATATTAATTGGTGGCAGTGATGGGATATCCACACCACACATTAATTGGTTGGAAAATACTATTTGGCTTGTAGGGGTGTGGTAGAGTGAATTCCTGTAGCTTGAGTACAGTGATCACTGAAGGTCTTTTGTACTCTAAATCAGCCATGTAGTGAATACTCAGAGTTCAGATCACAATTGTTTTATTTCTTTTCTTAGCTTAGTTAGTAAGGGAGAGCAGGCAGCATGTCAGCAGAGGAGTACAGAAAGCTGACAAGAAGCCAGCTGGCTGAGATGTGCCAGGCTAAGGGGACTATTGCATGGAAACCTGACTAAAGCAGAAATTATTGCAGCTTTGGTCACAGGTGCATCATGAAACAGCAACCAGGAGGACAATCAGACTGGCAGTGGAGATGTACCACCCTCAGAGAATGGACAGCTCAACCTTTCTGCAGAGGTCTTAAAAATCCATCTGGAGCTAAAGAGACTTGAGTTGGAGGCCATGTGTTTGGAAATAGAAGCAGCTGAGAGACTGAGATTTCTGCAGGCTGACAAGATTGAAACACTGCTACACCTGGAAGCTGAGGAAAAAGAGAGGCAGAGACAGCATGAGAAGGAGATGCTGACTCTTTGCCAGTCATGGAGGTAATGGGGAAGGGAGTAACTGGATCTCAGAAGCACAAAAGGTCAGTACATTTCTTCTGCAGTTTAAAGAGGAGGATAATTTTGATAGTTTCATTCATATGTTTGAGAGGGTATGTAAACAGTATGATGTTGACCAAAGGCTCTGGGTACAGTTCCTGGCCCCCTTACTTAATGGCAAAGCTGTAACTGTGTTGTCTAAAATGTCTGATGTTGAATGTTTTGATTATACTGCTGTTAAGAATCATTTGTTAGAATGTTTTCAACTAACACCTGAAACGTATAAGAAAAAGTTTCATGAGCATAGACGCAAGGCAGATGAAAGTGTGTGTCAATATGTTGCTTTACTGAGCACTTATTTTCATAGGTGGGTGAGTGGATGTCAGGTTACCACTTTTGAAGGGTTGGCAGACCTTTTAGTGAGGGAACAAGCCCTTAGCACTGTGCCTGATAACATGAGGATCTGGTTAGCTGACAGACAATGTGCCTCTGGAACATCCATGTAAAGCAGAGTTCCTCCCTAAACCAATTCATTTGCAACCTGGACAATTGGATGGAGACCAGGAAATTTATCACTGGTTTGGCACCTATGTCTCTAATGGACACAGTTAACCTGTAAATGGTTAATCTCCCAGGCTGTAGCTTGTAAATGTTTCATCTCTCAAACCCCTGCTTACACTTATCAAGGGTATCAGGACTTGTCAGAGATTTGGGATACGTGGCTAGGCTTAAAAAGGCCCTTGTGGTCATTAGCCTAGTAAACACATATGAACCTATTAACTACACAAGGCTCTTTTGTGTAGTGGGCTTCATGTCCCAACCCTGTACAATTTGGATGACATTTTGAAGCCTCAGCTTAGTAAATATACCAACACTTTCTCATTTAGTTCCATTTAAATAAAAAAAAATAGTGAATGGACAGATTTTAATGATTTACCTAGACCTTCTGATATGAGATAAATATGAATTAGTCTCTAATATCTCAGAGTATATTTGTTTTGCGGTTCAGTGCATGGGAAAAATTGCCAAATTAATAAATACATGTAATTAATGTAAATATTGATGTTTAGTGTTTGCTGGTTTTCACATTTTTTGATCGCTGGACATGAACAGTTTTCTAGTACTTCAAATGTTGTAAAGGCTTGGTCAGCCTAAATCACTAAGATCAAACGTGCAATGTTCCAGAGCATACATTCTTTTCTGTGGGAAGGCACTGTCATTTACTTTGGTATTCTTTCTTGGGACTGCAAATATACTGCAAGAGCTGAGCTGATTTATTTATTTCAGTCACCTGTATCCAAGGAAGAGAATGTTAGCTTGGCTTATACAGGGCCACTTAGTTGTAGATTGTATGCATATCCCAGTTAAGTTAGTTTGGAGCACATATCTCTGTAGAAAGCAAGGCACTAGCCAGATAAATTGAACTGCTTTGTTCTGAAGGTGCTTACGGTGGTTTGAAGTTTTCACAGAGGCTGCAGTAACTAGAGAAGATCCATACATACATCTGAGCACATGTATCACTTCCAACCAGATGTCATCTCTGGCATTGGAACCGGATTATTTATTTTGTTTTTAATGTTATTTATTTGGCATTTGTTTACAGGGATGGTCCAACTGGGTTATTGGCCATTTTCAGTGGATGCCCGTGGAGAAGAACTCAAGAGATATAACAAATTTTTACGGGTATATGATCACATGACAGCATACAGGTACCAACAGTATATAAAAACAGAAAAATTACTTTCAGAACAGTATAAGGCAGACGCGGTTAAAATCATATATACTAATTATAACAAGTGGGATAGACAGATATTTATATTATAAACCTAAATACTGTTTATGTGCATTTTCTATACACAAGTAAGACACAGTTCCTATATTATATACTTACGGCGAAAAGGAGAAGAGATTCCATCCTATACACTAAACAGTCAAATAGTAGGAGCTGCTAGAAGAGTTAGCAGTGAAAATACTAAAGGGTAGTACAGGAAACAGAATCATAGATTTGACAGTAAAGGTAGCACTGGAGATGCTACAGTGCAGGAAACAGACTAAAGTGAATATGAAAAGACTTGTTAGTAAAGGCAACAATGGGGGATACTATAAAAGATGGGAAAGGTAAGAAAGAGAGATACTATAGATGATAATAAGTGAGGTTAAATATAAAGGGAACATATCTATCCTGCTGTGGAATATTAGCAAAGCCATCACTGGATAAGTAGTCTTTTAAAGAAAGTTTGAAGGATTGAAAGGTAGGGACTGTTCTGACAACTATAGGGATAGTATTGCAATCTTTAATGACAGAACAAGAATATAGATAATATCCTGCAGATTAGGATGGTTTATGGACAGTGAATTGTCACTGGTCATTGGATTGTAGTGTCTGTGCAAGGCTGTTCTCCATGCAGTGGCAATTAGAAGTTCCCTCCTTATATGCAAACTTCCTCAGTTCCCCTGCTGCTCTAGGAGCATCTGAGTTGAGCACAGAGCTGCAGCACCTTGTTGGATCACTGCAGTCCACACCGAGTATAGCACCCATTCTTCATCCGTGTGGTATCATCCCAGTCCAGTTAAATCTCACCACTATTCTCCTTGGTTAAACCCAACAATGCGTGATACCAGTGATATCACTCATATTCCTGTCAAGCTTGTGCCAGGCATCAGACTTGTGCAATGAACTATTGTACTGGCCCAGAAGGCACTTTTAGAAGTCCCTGTGAAAGAAGAACAAGAAAGTCTCTCTCTCTCTCTCTCTCTCTCCCACTCTTCCTCAGACATTGTGCAAGAGCCTTGCTGCTTCTAGCAACAGAAGCAGCCATAGTTACTCAGACAAGTTCACTTGAAAAGCAAAATGGAAGATCCATGTACATGGTCACATGATCCTACATCATGTGATGTGGATTGCAGTGCAGCAGTGATACATTAAAACAGACACATAGTGCAATCCTGCAGAACTACTGGTTTCACAGATGTCATGCAAGAGCTTATCATACATACAGATCTGGGAAAGGCAGGAATGAAGCAGACAGTGTGGCTTGCTCAGTAGTGTTAAGTATTAATGTATAGATTCTGATTCAGCTGCAAAGAATATTCCATCATAGCAGCCACACTATGAGCCCTAAATCAGCTCAGTAAAAAGGAGCATCACCATTTTATGAGATACTACACTAATACAAACAACCATAAAATCAGGATTTTACTGGATTAGGATAAATAGGTGAAACAGGTGCCTGGTAGTGTAACACTACACTGTGCTGAATGTCTATGATGGATGACAGTAACTGGAACATAGATGAAGTGCTGTCTGCGGTGTGCCACAGTGGCATGACAATGTCATGTTGGTCTGTGGGTGAGACACATGCAATAATGTCAACCTGCACAGAGTGAAAGATGTTAAATGGGGCATGATGGCCACTTTACATTGGGTGAAGTATATGAATGTATTTTGTGT
>NC_056746.1:1271498522-1271788522 GCF_019279795.1 Protopterus annectens | reverse complement strand
TGTCCCTTTTGGCATACATTTGACTAAACATATTGCTCAACTTGAGGAATTCCAGAAATCCCTAAGTTAGCATATCACTGTCCTAAAAAATCTATCCGCATCCCCTCAGTCATATAGACTCCTGCATAGAATCTGTACTTAGCCTTATGATCCATGAAGGAGCCAACCATCTTTAACCTCCTTTTCTTTCACAGAAAAAAATGATTCCTGAAATATTCATATAAAGACACATTGGCATTACAGAGTCATATTTCAATATATACTTCACATCTGGAGCAAACATCCACTACATGTCAAGCAGAGTGGCACGCTCTGTCTTATGTTGGCCTTCTTAAAGTTGAAGGGAGCTTTTAAATATGGATTATTGGCAAGCCTTGCAGACAGTTTGCAGACTGATTGGCTGGTACTTCCCTATGAACCTATGAAATTGCCATCATTGTATATGTCATTAGTATATTCATTGTCTTGAGACTCATTTCCATATCATTATGCTGTCATTTGCATATCTAGTGTACCATGTCAGTTTTCTACTAATTAGACCATGATAAATCTGTCCCTGAATCATCACCTCTCTGCTCATCTCCTCACCAATCTTCATGTTGTTTTGAATGGTGCAATGCACTGTCTATGAATAATGGCTGTTATTAAATAAAGGACAGTAATATACTATATCTCACTTTTATTATTCAATGTATAATAAATAATATTAATTCTAAAATATGAACAATGAATGTGTGCTTAATATAAGCAACATATTACTACACATAAGTACCGGGTGGTGCTGTGGTGCAGTGGTTAATGTTGTCACCTCACAGCAAGAGGTTTTCCAGTTTGATTCTTGGCTAGGGTGCCTTCTGTGTGGAGTCTGCTTGTCCTCCCTGTGTTCAAGTGGGTTTCTTCCAGGTACTCCAGTTTACTCCCGCATTCCAGAGACATGCATCAGGAGCATTTCTCCCTGGGCTTCCACTGAAAATAGGCTCTGTCCTAGTTGGACTTTCCTGGTTAACAAATGTTAAATAAACTTCACCTCATGATGTTAGACTGATTAAATGGTTACTGCTTTCACAAAATCCTTCATTGAATGTCCACTTACTAAAAATTAATTTGGTACTGCATTTTCTTTTAAAATACCACCCTGAAAAGAAAATGTTATACTTTCCAAGACCAGGATAACATTTCCAAACAGCTTATCCACAGACGGAATATCTACAATCCTGTGCAGACTCATAGATTTCTGGTAGATGTGATATTATTTTAAAGAATTACAAAGTTTTATTCTACATAGAATGTAAGTAAAAATGTTTTGGGCAGTTTATTTAGGACACTTCCCTCTGGATCTCTGATCTAAAGAGACAATGAGCTCAGGAAGTATAATTATTACCAAATAATATTAACGCAGAAGATTCTGACCAGGTTAGTGTTTATATCCAGTCTGTTAAGTGTTGAAGAAACAGATTACAGGGAAATCACCACTATTGTGGTAAAAGTCTCTTATCTGCGCAATATATCATATACATTTCACACCACCTCATTTTAGCCATATAGGATTGTAAATAACAACTAAAGACAAGATATTTTTCTAAATATATAGTTAAATCTTTTATTATTTTAAACATAGCTTGAAACAAGGATTCTTGGTCCTTCTATTTTTCATTTATTTTTTCTAACACCTTTATTGAATTATCAATTGTAACATTAGCAAACTTACATTTATAAAAAAGAAAACAAACCATATATATTTGTTCAGAGTTAAGAATATTATAATTCACGTATATTCTTTTGTACAATATAATCAATCCGACATTACATAAATTTGTCAGTTTCTGCTTCCCATTTAATCTCATTCCTCCTCCAAAACATTTTTCTGTCTGTATTGTTCCCACAGTTTCCAATTTCTATATAATTTGTTGTGACCCTTAAGTAAAGAGCCCACTTCCAGTTCTTTTATCTCTGTTACAATATTCATGACTTCAAATATGGTTGATTTAGACTTTGAATTCCATGTTCTGGTAATTGTTTTTTTGACAGCCACCAGAATTAAATTTAACAAGGCCTTCCTGTGTCTAGGCAGTTCAGATCCTGTATCCCAGCTCAAAAAAAAATTCCTAAGTTCCATCCACTTGCTTGTACACAATTTTTAGTTCGCAGTTACTTCTTTCTTCCCCATCACTCTTCCAAGGAAAAATTCTTTGGAGTCTGTTTGGGGTATAAAAATATCAGTACAAACACTTTTAAACAAAAAATCACAAAACTTCTCAGCTTTGTTGCATATTTTGGAGCCATACATATAGTCTCCCATTGTATCTTTGTTATCCAGTCTCTCTTCCCAATCTTTTATGATTTCCTCTGATTGGTTCCTATAGTTGCCACACAATATTTTATATGCTTTTCTAATCATCTCTTTTTTAAATAGTAGCTTCTGTTCTAGATTCATCTAAAAAGTGTACTAAAGCACATCATTCACTTAGGATTGCCCTAATCGTCTATCTTAGCCTGTACTCTGATATCAATCCCTGATAGGCAAGACAGTCTCTAGCCTGCAGTTCAAATGTCTTTTTCCACCCCTTCCCATTTTATTACTTTTACCTGTCTGTTTGTTTCCAGTACCTTGGTTCCTTTGCCAGTTTCCTACAGTAAATTTCAGCCCTCTCTTGCGTCTTTTCTGCACCCATAATTGCAGTCATCCCCTCTCAGTAAACATCTCTTTAAACTATTCTCATGTTGGCTTAGTTCTAAGAATACTCTCTGGTACTTTATGAGTATAATATTCCATTGGACTTTTATTATTCTCTTTAAAGATCTGCATCCAAAATACTACTTTTTACTTATTTCTTAAATTTCTGCTTATGTTATGGATACGGGCCTTAACTGTGTAGCTCTAAAATATACCTTCAATGAGGTAATCGTAAACCACCTTGTTCTACTGGAAGTATCAACTTATCTCACTTGACCCCTGGCATATAACATCTTTCAACTGTTTATTAAATACTATCCACAACTTCTCCTCTGGTTGATAAAAAATATGCCTGACATGTATAAAATGAAAGGGATAAAAATCATTTTTCTGCTTGTATCTTGCTATCCACGTCCAAAAACAAGAGCTTCCAGTTTCTGAATTTATGTATTAGCTTTTGTTTAGTTCCTTCCAAAGTACCTACTTAATCTTGATATTTTATGAGCTAATGTGAAAAGCTTGTGGGATGACTGCTTTTACCCCCATGCTGCACCTCACATCCCTTCAATCCAAGGCCACTGCAGTCTGAAGGATAAGTGATCACTGAGAGGGAATGAAATACCTGTCTTTTTCTCCAAGGTGCTGAAACGTCACACAGCCCTCAGCTGCTCGCTATAATACAAACACTTAGTACTGTTTCATAGTGAAAAATAAGTAAAGAAACAGAGAAATGGCAACTCAAGGGAGCAAACCTTTGGCAGCTGTAATATAAGCTTCAGTGCAGTTAACAAGTGACTACTATCTTACAAGAACAACACAGAGAAATTACGTTATGAGCAGCAACCCAGTTATAATGTTTTGTAGTATATGGAAATTCCAATTATGAAAATACTTGATATGTTCCAGTCTTTTATTGGTTGTGGTCATTATGCTCATATTTGTAAAGGCATGCCTTACGTAAGTCTGATTGTCAAACTTCTTGTATTATTTTACTAAACTAGTATCAGATTTAATAAATGTATTTAGCTTGTTTAGATTCAAGAGATTCATGGATACAGCATGGACACAGTTGTGCCAAACCTTTCCCACCGTTTGGTCAATCAACAGAATCTGACACTATCTGCTGCTACATGTGGTATCTAAAATTTAGTGCTCATGAGAAGAAAACCTGAGAGACTGAAATGAAAAGGAGATAGCAGTGCAGGTTGGTCTGTTTTATGGAATGCAGTCAGCTGCGAGATTTCTACAGTACCTGCCCATCTAGTGACAATCTAGTCTCTCTTTTGCATTAATTTTTTTTCCCCAGACTATTTTTTTTACTCTAAATTTCTCTAATCCCTTGAGATCTATGGCACTTATAAAGATGCAAATAAAAGCACTTCATTTGCTGCTGGTTGTGGGAGTGTGGCCTGTCCCAGTCTGACCTAATGAATCACTTCCCAGTTACATTGTTGAACCTTATTATTGTAAGGTTCTTGCATCTGATATACTCATTAACATATATTTATATATAAGTAGTCCACATGCAGGTCGGATAACGGCCACAAACTTTCTCAAACGTCAAAGACAACAAAATGAAAACGATCTCTTTTTAATCCAAAAAGATTTAATAGCTAGCAAAGTAAGCGCTTTCACCCGAAGGCTTTTTCAAACTTCAACGCTACCATTAAATTACATATGCCTTAAATACAGACAAATTCAAGCTGATAGGTTTAATCCAAAATTAAAAACAGGTGCAGCAATTAATGACATCACTAAAACAACAATGTTAAAATTCAAATACTTAAAAGCACTTACAAATATATACTGGAACCCATAAAAACAAACACAGTATATAAAGGTATAATAAAAGCCTTTTATAAGGGTTATATGTTAATAATACAGTTAGCTATCACGGTCTGAATAATCTCTTTCTACGTAATAATGGTTTCACTTGTACCTTGTCATTTATACCAGGAACTCTGTCAGCTCTAAACCTGATTATCCAACGGAGTTCACATTATTGTAAGTAAGCATCCACATCACCACCCGTAATGCTAAGAACCACATGCTGTAGTACATTAAATGTAAAATGATCCTGCGCTCCCATTTGCTTAACGTGCTTTGCAAGTGCATTATGTTCAGAGCCAATCCTAGCTTTGCTTATAAAAACAAACAGAATTTGAAAAGTAAATTTTGTAATCGATCCATAGTCAAATTCAAAACTATAAGGAGTAATCAATATAACACATTACCTTGTCTACAGTGCAACCAATGTAAATATGTAGATATTAGTATGAATTTATTACATCCCATAACTAATATCAAATATAATTTTAAAACTTGTACAAGTTGTACTAGCACAAATGTAATATATATGGCTCAGTGCGCTTCCTGTACAGCGTTCTACATAAGTAAAACGTGTAGACAGCTTAGGGAGCGCATAAGAGAACATATATATAATATACGGATTGGCTCTGAACATAATGCACTTGCAAAGCACGTTAAGCAAATGGGAGCGCAGGATCATTTTACATTTAATGTACTACAGCATGTGGTTCTTAGCATTACGGGTGGTGATGTGGATGCTTACTTACAAGAATGTGAACTCCGTTGGATAATCAGGTTTAGAGCTGACAGAGTTCCTGGTATAAATGACAAGGTACAAGTGAAACCATTATTACGTAGAAAGAGATTATTCAGACCATGATAGCTAACTGTATTATTAACATATAACCCTTATAAAAGGCTTTTATTATACCTTTATATACTGTGTTTGTTTTTATGGGTTCCAGTATATATTTGTAAGTGCTTTTAAGTATTTGAATTTTAACATTGTTGTTTTAGTGATGTCATTAATTCCTGCACCTGTTTTTAATTTTGGATTAAACCTATCAGCTTGAATTTGTCTGTATTTAAGGCATATGTAATTTAATGGTAACGTTGAAGTTTGAAAAAGCCTTCAGGTGAAAGCGCTTACTTTGCTAGCTATTAAATCTTTTTGGATTAAAAAGAGATCGTTTTCATTTTGGTGTCTTTGACATTTGAGAAAGTCTGTGGCCGTTATCCAACCTGCATGTGGACTACTTATTCATTATTAATAGCGACTTTGGATGCAGGAAAGTTAATCCCTCTTTTGGTTCTGTGTACTTTGATATTTTATATATATATATATATATATATATATATATATATATATATATAAATATATATATATATATATATATATATATATATATATATACATATACAATGAGACTCCACCATTACGATTGCATTTTTAAACACGTTACAGGTAGTATTCGATATATATATATATACACACACACAATGAGACTCCACCATTATCTAGCTATATAAGATTGTATTTTGAAACACGTTACAGGTAGTATTCGATATATATATATATATATATATATATATATATATATACATATATATATATATATATATATATATATATATATATATATATATATATATATATACACACACACACACACACACAATGAGACTCCACCATTATCTAGCTATATAAGATTGTATTTTTAAACACGTTACAGGTAGTATTCGGTATATATATATATATATATATATATATGTATATATATATATATATATATATATATATATATATATACACACACACACAATGAGACTCCACCATTATCTAGCTATATAAGATTGTATTTTTAAACACGTTACAGGTACTATTCGGTATATATATATATATATATATATATATATATATATGTATATATATATATATATATATATATATATATATATATATATATACACACACACACAATGAGACTCCACCATTATCTAGCTATATAAGATTGTATTTTGAAACACGTTACAGGTAGTATTCGGTATATATATATATATATATATATATATGTATATATATATATATATATATATATATATATATATACACACACACACAATGAGACTCCACCATTATCTAGCTATATAAGATTGTATTTTGAAACACGTTACAGGTAGTATTCGGTATATATATATATATATATATATATATATATATATATATATATATATATATATATATATATATATACACACACACACAATGAGACTCCACCATTATCTAGCTATATAAGATTGTATTTTGAAACACGTTACAGGTAGTATTCGGGCAATATAATTAATAGGTGATAAAGCACGTCTTCCAGAAAAGCAAAAAATGCAAGTACTCACACATACATATGAAGCAGGAACTTGAAATAAGAGGTACTGAAATGTCTCCTGGGAAGCCAGGCTTTTCCATGAAACTTTGATAATCAACACTCTACTCTGTGTGATCATTAACATGTGATCGCTACACTTTTCCCTGGAAGGCTGAATTGCAGGTGGATTGGGGTATTTTCCCTTTCCCAGTAAAGTTGTGACCCTGGAGTTTGATATGTACAAGTAGCTGGAGTTTAGGAGGTGCATTCCCCTCACACCATGGGGTACAGGGGGCTTGCTCCTTTGCAAAAACACTTATGTTGTGTGTTTTTAAATTCTGAATGCTGTTTGCTTTCAGTAGCTTTTACCCTTTCCAAACTTTAAAAAAAAATAATCTTTTGAAGTAAAATACATCAAAAGATGGAGTTGTTAAAACATTGTACAAAAATACTTAATTTTTGCAGGGGGCCAGACCCCCTACAACCCACACACACTGGGGACTTCCCTCACACCCCCACTAACTTAAATATATTAACTCTGAGATTATACAATGCTAAGGAAAAGTAAACTTTATTTACCTTGGTGTTTGGCAATTTCATTGCCATCAGCACTTTTTTTGTAAAGCTCTCCCTCTTTGATGTAAATGCTATTCAGTCAATTGGAATCAAATGACATACACCTAACAAGCACTTTGAACATGTGTTTCCCCTTACCAAAATATATATACGCGACACATTCAGACACACACTCACAAATGTGCACACACATACAGTAAACACACACACACACACACACACACACACACACACACACACACACACACACACACACACACGCGCGCGCGCGCGCGCACACGCGCACATGAGCACACGTGCGCACACGCACACACACACACAGTTCTTAGGTGATTTGGATGATCAGCAATTCAGCTACAGCAGATCTTTTTTAGGATTTGAAAGGAAAGAGAAGCTTCAAATGAATACAGAATACAATACACAGCCAGAAAATAAGTGGTTACAGTGCTCTTTTGGAGAAATTTAATGAGAACTTATAAATGTGTAACTTGTTAATGTGTTAACATGTTTCAGTCTTCTAATATGTCTCCTTTCTGTGAAGAGATGTATAACAAATAATTCCCATGTCGTGGCTGAAAAGAGTTTATGGACTAGTCCACTTACCTAGTTATCAAATTGAAACAAATAAATAAGTAAATAAATAACCTGCCATAAAGCAGCTGATATCACAAAAGGTTCAGACCTGCTATCTGGAAAGTCCCACCAAATAGCAGTACAGTTCATTATGTAAGATCAAAGAAAGATGATGCAGAATGTATGATGTAAGAATAATAGAAATATCATGTTACGATATCACACTGCAAGACTTTCTGAAATAATATCACCTGCACCACTGACCAGTCTATCAAGAAAAAGATGAAACAGCTACCCAAGGAATGCTATAAATGATAAAGTGAGGGCATGTGAAGTGTGTAGTCATAAATGTAGAAGAAAACATTTAAGTAAGAGAGATAGATCTAACAATTACTGTCCTGTCAGATTATTTCAACAGTCCAAATATGTGAGATACGTAAGAAAGGATTTTAAATGTACAGAGGCTATGTAATGAGGCTATGAATTTCAGAGGTCAAGAGGGTGGTTTAATTCAGTGACACTCAACAAAGCTTGCTAGTCTGCTAGGATTGGTGTCTTTAAATCAAGCATTCGGAATGTCGAGTGCCATAACATCACCAATTAAAATGCCAAAGCTGAAAAAAAAAATGATATTTTTTTCAGGAAGGTGGATGTGCCCCTCACATTCCTTGCTGATTATATATACTAACACTGAGATCACACTACAGAAGGGAAAGAGTCACTTTCCTGATCCCTGTTGTAAAAAGGGTCAATTTCCTGATCTTTGTTGTACCAAGATCACATACCATAGGTTACCCATTTCTCTCTGTATATCGACATTTCTCACATCAACATTTAGGCTTCAACATTGTGCTCCTCAACTCTTACGTCAGCTGAGATACTGTCATTCACTCAGCCTACTGACAAAGAGGAAGATGTCTTACTTGTGACACTGACATCCCAGGTTTGATTCTCAGACTGAATACCTGCAGATCTTGCAGAAAGTGAGGAAGAAGAGCTAACCAGTCCTCTACCTCCTCTTCAGGCAGGGTGTGGGGCCTCTTCTACATGGCTACATCCCTGATGAAAGCAAATGGTTCCGTACCAGGAAAAACAATAAAAGCAGTGCAGCAGAGCTCTTTGTGTAGTAGATGGTATGTGTGTGGAAACATGCACACACAAACTTTATGGATGTCAGTACATGTCATACAGGGTAGGGGAAGGATTGGATAGGAAGAAAATCTTTCTGCCAATAGAAATATGTAATTTTGAGATATCCTAATCACCTGTAGAGCACAGCTATGAAAGTAGGGAGGGGAACCACGATATAATGAATGGAGGAGGGGCAATAAAAAGAAGAGTAAAAGGGCACGGATTCTGTAGAATTGCAGAGGCATTGCATGTGTTGCAGAAGGGAAGTATACTGCTGGTCTGGTGTTTTTCCCTTTGTCTCAGGCATCAGTGGAAGCTGTGGATATGAGGTCATGCCTTCATTAAAATGTAGAGGCATAAGAAGCAGCTGTCGTGGGGCAAATGCTTTCTTTTCAGATGTGGCTGTGCTTGCATAGTGTTCCACATATCTTTCATATTTAGATCCATCATTCATATCCTGGAAGAAATGGCGTTTGTGTTTAGTTATATGCAATACAGTAGAAATGATTTTCATGTGTAGCAGATGGAAGAAATGTCTGATAGATATTGCCTAATGTAACCAGTTGAAGTAAGTTGTTCTTTAAGAGGTGCAATGAGGTTGATGGAAGCTTTATTAGTTATTTATTTATTTATTTTTACATATTGGCAGATATTTCAAAGTCTTAATTAAAAGTTACAGGAAGCATGGCATTTTATACTGGACAAGTCCAGAATTAATGTTATGAATGGGTGTTTACAGAACACCTTAGGTGGAGTGTTCTTTGGCCACCATAAAGAGAAGGTTTTGTTTACTGCAGTCATGTTTATATATGATATATTTAAACAACATGGCTGTAATGCTTATGTATAAGATCTTCCTGGGGCAATGTTTATTTTGCTAGCTGTAGTATACAAAGGTACTCAGAGTGTCAGCTAAGGATAAATATCACAAAGCATTTTACATTGGAGAATGAACAGTGACATGTTAATGACTTGGCTGAAGGGTAAGCGTCATATTTATTCATTCATTTGTTCATTTGTTAACCTGGTAAGTGGAAAGGTTTCAGGATTCTTCTCAGCCATAAACTCTGCCCCAAGGCAAATATGATTATTTATACACAGATGACCATACAGTACACTATCTTGCAGTGGATATGATGTAAATATACAATAAAGACTTTATTGTACAACTTTAACTTAAACTTATGGCATACAGTTCAACAGACATTGCAGATAAAACATACAAACAATGAAGATAATCACTTATATATACACTGCATATATAACAAACTGTAAGAAAGGTATACACAGAGAGCGGACACTGTAATTAGAATATCTATAAGATATTATGTGTGCATCAGTCTAAATAGTTTCACATAGTTGACTATTCACTTCTTTCTCTTGGAAGCACTTGCTTTTGATAAGCTTTTTAGGGTGATCATGGTCTTTCTTCAAAGTCTTGGTAGGTTTGGCAATTTCTAAAATGGCATGGCAAACTGTTCTGTGATACTGGGATGACTAATGAATGCCTTTTCCAAGCAACTAAACACAATGCTGGAGTTTTTTTTAAGAATGAGTGTCTCCTGTTTTCTAGAGCTGTTATTGATTAAAGCTTCACAAAGTTTACATGAATGAAAGTGCCATACTGCTTATGGACTGGAATGGCATTACAGCTTCGACATTTATAATGACTGAAAATAGTACAGCAGAGCACTGGAACCAGTTCATGTTAAATGCTTACTGGGGCAAAGATGCCAGGCTCCTGGGTCAACTAATTTCAAAGGATGCGGAAACAGAATCATCATGAAAACCTTCAGACACATGGCATGGTGTTTTGCTCTCATTAGACCAGAAAGAAAAATAATTGAATCTAAGTTAAAGGTCAGTTAATGGTGGGAATGAATGATAAAAGAATGTGATAACAGCTTTGATTTTTTTCATCACTGTCAGTTCTGGTTGGGTTCTTGGCATACTTTGAAGGCTGCAGGCCAATACACTGCTGTCAGTACTGCACTACTTGGACTGTTGATGTGAACGGATGACAGCTGTGCATTCTGCAGACAAATCATGCAATCAACACTCCAACACCAGGACCTTTCATGGCAATGAGATTACAATATTCTGGCAGCCTGTGCACACCTCTGGCAATAGTGCGGTCACCACTGAAGCAAAAGAAGCATTTTTATTAAATGAGACCACATCTTGGTACCTATGCACTCTTCAGGTAAAGAATGTACTCGGCATCGCAGCACCAAGGCCATATGTGGCAAGGGTGCACAGCTTGGCAACCTATGCACTGCACAGGCTAGCAGTGCTGTCAGCATTGTAACATGGAAGCACAGCATGGCAGCCTATATGCCCTGTAGTACTCAAACACCATGAACATTGAGACTAGGGGCATCAACAAGAAAGGGCACACAACAAAGCAGCACTTAGGCCAGTCAGCTATGCAGTACTTTCACCATCACAAAAACGAGTTGTAGAATGGAAACACATACAGAGTGACAGAATGGCAGTTACTTAGTAAAAGGCAGGAGCATGTTTATGGCAGGTATTTGTGAATGAAAAGGAAACAGCTACTACTACTCTTCTGTGTATTTTTTACACACACATCGTGCGCATGCACAGAAACACACACACACACGTGCGCTCACACACACACACACACACACACACACACACACACACACACACACACACACACACACACACACACACACACACACACAAACACAAATGCATAAACACATAAAGAGGGACAATCATCTAAGCCTTTTCACATTCATTTATTGAACGGTTAAGTAATGTAGCTGAACCATTTTCAATCATGACCCAAACCACAGTTAAAATATTTTATTTATTTAATCATTTGCTTGTATTTTTTAAGCTGGGTAGAGCATTGATCCACATGCACCATTTTCAGACTGAGCCTGAGTGCACCACCGTGTTAAATAACTAGCTTAGTCACACAATATACAAATGGAGGATGAGGGAATCAGGCCCTGGTTCTACTCAACTAGTTACTGGATCTTAACAGCAGACAAAATCATATACTATGCTTCCATTGGTATACCATGTAAAATCATATTAGTGTCAAAAGGCAAGTTATGGGACAAGCGTAATTTTAATGATGCAATATAAAACCATAATGTTAAACCTAAACACCAGCTCTTTAGATTAAAACATTTATACAGCTTAAATAATGGTTTGAATGTTGCCTCAAAGATGGAAGCCATTGACACTTGACTCAAAATAGCAGGGAAAAGCATCCATTGTAGAAAGCATGTCAAAATATTCAAAGGTAAATTAGAAGAAGAATTTGTAAATGCAAAGGAATTAACAGAGGGAAAACAAAGAATACTGGACCCCATATAAAGACAACAGATTAGACCAGATGTACTGGTTTTAAGGTCTGGTTATATGATATTGTTCAAAGAAATTGAATTACTTTGTTGAAAACAAAATATACTGGACAGAGAGTAGATACTGCCACTGCAATGCCTGCAGAATAACAGCAGGAAGAGATGCTTAAATAATTTTAACTTTCTCAGGTGTACAAAATCCATGATTCTGATGTATTCAGGGAGGCAGTTCCATACTGCAGGAGCAAGTTTTCAAAAATCAAGTTAACTACCCTACCTGGCACTGTGGTGCACAGCAGTAGTGTAGCTAGGGCAGGGTGAGAGGGGGCAACTGCTGCCCCACATGCACAATACTGGGGGGTAAAAGCCAATATTACATCTCTGGTCTAAACGGGTAGGTGTGGCAACAGAAGAAATGGCCACTGTGGGTTTTTTTTTCTTTTCAGTGCAAGAGCTGGGGGGGGAGGGGGTGCAGTGGATCTGTCTGTAATAAGTCCATGGCTTATTACAGGAAATGGAAGAGCTGGGGAGGATTGAATTGTAAAGAGCTAATTACACTGAGGTGCAATCCTTTGCTTTTCACTTGAAGAGCAGGGTTCTGGCTGAGTCAGCTATGATTCTGGTGCACTGCGATGAAGTCCTGGCTGTGAACCACATGAGTATGGCAATGGCAAATTCAGGCAAAGAGGGATGGAGGTAAAGGGGCATTGGATGCTCACCTCTCCCAGGGGAATGAGAGGGTTTCATGCACTCAGGCTAATACTTGATAGATGTAATTTCCCTGGCATAGACTAGGAAATCACTTCCCATACTTCAAGAGGGCAGTGACCGGATATCCTTGACAATCAGTTTGTTTGCCAAGTGCAAGTATAGAGGTTAGTGTTGCATAAGAAAGAAAAGAAAATCCTGAGCCACTCTGATAGCTCTCTGAATGATGGCTCCTTCCTGTCAACTCTTGCCCCAGTGGTGAGGAGCAAATTAGCCAACTGGTGAAGAGGGGACTGATGCCAGACAGGCAAAAAGCCAAAGAGATCCAAAAAGATCAAGTTAAGCAACTACTATACAGAAGGGAACTTTAGGCAATACAAGTTCACCTTGGCCTACAGATGTAAAGTTGTATCTTTGGAAAAGAGAGAGGAGAGAGGACAGGGTTATCCAGCCTGAATGCTATGGCTATTTGAATACTTACACTACCAGTGGACATTCCTACAGTGGCACAGAGTCCTGGAGACATTGGTAGATGTAGTGTAGGCTATATACGAGAACTCAATGACACAAGTCTAGACTCTCAGATGGGTCTCTAGTCAGACTGCATCCAGATTTAGTTTATAAGGTGACTCCAGTGGCATAGAGGGATAAAGCCCTGACTATGGCCCAGGTGACCTCAGTTTGATTAGTGGCTCAGTTGGTTGATCGGGAGGCAGGGAGAGATGGGCATTATAAACCCAGAGGGGAGGCTGGGGATGTTATATAATAGGAAGTATTGTCTAAAGAGAAGACGGCGTGGACATGGCTGAGCTGCTGCAGATGCAGGCTAATACAGCTGAACAACTCAATTGCATGCCCGCCCACTCCTTGGACTTAACCATAGGCATCAGGAGGGAGAAGGGTATAGGTGTGTCATATGAAAAAGCCTCTGGTTGATCAAATGACAGCATGACCCCACAGGACACCCTTAAGATTTGTGCTGTCCCCTTTAAAAATGGGTAATAGCCCTGGAGTGACCTGGGGTAGCCAGTAAACCCACCGATGGATATGGAGCTCAGTGACAGCTGTCTGGATGAGAAAGAAGACTGGGTAAAAAAAAGTTCAGTTCAGAACCCACTTCTTTTTATACTGTCGATGGACTATATCAGCAAAGAGTTCAAAGGGGAAGGTCAACAAAGCTGTTGTACACACATGATGTGGCTCTACAAGCCGACTCTGACCAAGAACTACAGCAAATCTTTGGGAAATGGAATGCAACTGAAGACACACAGGATGACACTGAGTACAGACAAGGCAATGGTCAAGACAACAAACGGGGTGAGTCAAGAGAAGATAAAAACTGAGATAAAGGGGAACTACTGAAACAGGTTAACAGAGCCAAGTATCTGGGAGATGCAGTTAAGCAGAAGGTAAATGTAAATTAGGAGGTCCAAGCTAGAATCAGCGTTAAGGGTAGTGCATGGTAGAAGTATGCCAAAGAAACTGAAAAGTAAGATGGCATGCACAAAAACCAGGGCATTAAAGGCAGCACATTTTAGAAAGCTTGAGGTGATAGAGATAAAGTGGTTGAGACATTTAATAGGACGAACATTGAGACAGACAGACAGAAATGATGGCATCAGAGATCAAGCCGAAGTAACTGCAGTTGTAGAGAAGGTTGTTAAGAACAGATCATGATTCAACCATACAGCCTGGAGAGAAGCAGATTTGGGAGAGAGAGAAGGACAGGCCAAGAGGAGACAAGGATGCCCATCCAAAAGCTAGATGGATTGCATGAAAGAAGACCTATGACAGGTGGGCATGACTATCAAAGAAGGCATCTGATTCAGGAGTAGTAACATGTGACAGGCAGGCATGACTATCAAAGAAGAGGTCTATATTGTATTGTCGCAAGCTGACAATATTGAATCTGATAGTGTCGGCACGACAATATCGAAAGTGAAGAATATCGGCCAGGTAAACGGAAATTTCTATAGGGGGAGATTTCCGTTTACCTCAATGTAGTGTGGTCTTGGAGTTGGTATATTAGTGGGGAGTGTGGGGGTGCAGGGGGGGCTTGCCTTCGCCCTTTAGTTTTTTTTGTTTGTTCTTTTTTGTTTTTTTATACTCGTTCGATATTTTACTGCATCGATCAATTGTGTTCGACATTTATTGTTTTGATGCAGTAAAATTTCGACGAGGTAATATAAACACTCAAAGAAGGCATGTGATTCAGGAGTAGTAGCATGTGGCTGCTAGACATGACTATCAAAGAAGGCATGTGATTCAGGAGTAGTAGCAACAAATAAAGGAACACTCTGATCCTATATAAAATGGAAAAATGTCTTTGATGATGATAATAAAGAAAGAAGGTAACCCTAATAAATATGTGTACCATACAGTCTGGAGAGAAGCAGATTTAGGAGAAAGAGAGAAACAGACCAAGATGAGACTAGGATGCCCATCCAAAAGCTAGATGGATTGCATGAAAGATGACCTATGGCGGGTGGGCATGACTATCAAAGAAGGCATCTCATTCAGTCATAGTAGCATGTGACAAGTGGGCATGACTATCAAAGAAGACATCTGATTCAGAAGTAGTAGCATGTGACAGGTGGGTATGACTATCAAAGAAGGCATGTGATTCAGGAGTAGTAGTATGTGACAGGTGGGCATGACTATCAAAGAAGGCATGTGATTCAGGAGTAGTAGCATGTTACAGGTGGGCATGACTATCAAAGAAGGCATGTGATTCAGGAGTAGTAGCATGTGACATGTAGGCATGATTATCAAAGAAGGCATGTGATTCAGGAGTAGTAGCATGTGACAGGTAGGCATGATTATCAAAGAAGGCATGTGATTCAGGAGTAGTAGCATGTGACAGGTAGGCATAGGTTCATAGGGTGGTATTAGGCTATCAGCCCTAGGGGGTACAAGCCTAGACATAACAATTCCCTGGCTATTTCTTCCCAGAATATTTACTTCCCTGGTCCCCTGTCTAGCAGGGCGACTGACGTGAACCCCAGGGTGAATTTCCTTTCTCCCATCCAATCACCAAGGTTCCTTTTAAAGAGCACCAAAGAGGCACTCAGCTTGACATGTATGGGCAGTCTATTCCAAAGTATGGGGAGTCTGTGTCAGGAACCTATCCCTCCATCATGTTTTTTTCATTGTGATGACCAGGTTTAGATCCCTGGAGCGTGTGGCTCTGAGGTATTGGGATTTCTTTAAGTGTAGCATGTCCAACAGCTCTGGGTTTGACATGACCTTGTATGTTAAGCAGAGATCGCCTCTGTGTAGGCGATATGTGACAGAGTATAGCTGGAGTTTTTTAGACGGTCAGCACAGGGCATCTGCTTTAGGCTTGTGATTCTTTTAGTGAGGTATTTCTGTGGCCTTTCTAGATGTTGCAGATGTCTTGTGAGGTACATACCAAGCAGGGCATTGTATTCTATAATGGGTCTAATGAGGGATGAGTACAGTGGGACAATGACCTCCTTTTTCTGGATGAAAAGCCCTTAGTGATGAGGTGTGCCCCATAGAAGAATTTCCTGACTGTTGTGGTGGTGTGGTTATCGAAGGTGAGACCACTGTCCACCTGTGTCCCTAAGTCTCTTATCACACTTTCGGTGTTTAGTGTACTGCCACCTATGTGGTAATTCATGGGTATATATTTTTTCCCAAGGGGGATAACTATACATTTCTTGACATTGAGCTTGAGCCCATGGCTCTGGCACCAAACATCTGTTTCTGTAAGGCCCTTTTGTAGAATATCCACATCACTTGAGGATTCAATAATGGCTCCCAGTTTGCAGTCATCTGCAAACTTTGTTAGCCAAAGTCCCTTAGTGCTGGCCTGCACTTCAGAGAAGTAGATGCCAAGCAAGAGTAGTCCCAGGACTGAACCCTGAGGTACTCCACTTGTCACTTATCCGGAGCTGGATTTTGAGTTGGCTACTTTTACAGTGTGGGTTCCATCAGTAAGCCAGTTGGCAACCCATCGAGTGACGTAGGGATTAATGCCCAGCTTATTAAGTTTATCTATGATTCCAGAGTGGAGGATGGTGTCAAAGGCCATGGCAAGGTCCAGATGGGCTGTGTGGACCACCTTGCCCTCGTCCACAGCTCTGAAGACTGATTCAAAGAAGTCAATCAGATTTAGGAGACAAGATCAGCCCTTTATGAAACCAAACTGTGTGGGGTCCAGTGTTTGAAGGTTGCCAATGTGTTTGTTTATAATTTCCATGATAATGCATTTTCATGGCTTTGCAGATCAGGCTCATCAGACTGATAGGAGGATAGTTCCTGGGATCCAACGTGAACCCCCCTTGTGGAATGGGATAATTGTGGCTGAGTGCCACTCACTGGGCATGAAGCCTGAGGTGAGGCTATGATTAAACATGACAATTAGGTAAGGTGCCAGTTCATTTTGTAGTTCATGTAGTACACAGCCTGGGATGTCATCTGGTCCCATGGATGCTGTATTCTTAGATTTATAGAGTGTGTTTTTTACCTGTATGCCGTGATTACCAGAATTTGCCAATCTTTTGGTATTGAGATATGCCCTTTAGGGGGTGAAGTTGGCACTGAATCGATCCGCCAGGATATTGGCAATATCCTTGGGATCAGTATATTTAATGCCATTCTGTTGTAGCTCAGAGCAAATATGAACATTGCCATTTAGATTCTTGACATAACTATAGAATGCCTTGTGGTTGTCCTTGGAATCTTTGGCAATTTTATTATCGTAACTAGCTTTGGAGGATTTTATGAGGGATCTAAGCTTCTTACTGAGGCTGGTAAGGGAGTATTTTGCATCCTGGGATTTTCCTCTTTTCTGCAACAGTTTCTTCTTTCTGTTGTATAGTTTGTTTATGGCAGGGGACCACCAGACTGGCTTCCTTTTTTTGGAGGAGAGCGTCTTGATTCTATTTGGAATGGCACAATTCATGCAAGAGTGGATGTGCTCGTACAGTGCCTTAGTGTAGGATTCAGCAGTCGAACATTCAGTTCCCATCTGGATGGGTGTCGTGAAGTTTGTCTCTTCTGACTTGAGTAGCATGAAGTTGGCTTTGGAGAAGTTTTTTTATGGAGGTTTCCCTACTGGGGGGTGGGGGTAGGATGTGTACGTCAAGGGTGATTAGCTTATGGTCAGACCTGACCAACGAGGGGGTGACCACTGTGTGGAGCATCGATCTCCTATGTTGGTAATGACCACGTCTAGGATATTTGAGCCCCTGGTGGAACTCCAGGGTGTTGGAATTTATGAATTCCAAGAACTGTTGGGCAAAGGTGTTGGTACCTGAGTAGTTTTCCCATTTAATGGCAGGGTAGTTGAACTCACCCATTATTAGCGTGCTTGTTTGTATCTTAATATTTTCCAGTATGTTTAGAAAGGTGTCGCGAGAATCTTGGGGCATGGTGGGAGATCTGTAGTAAGCTACAATTTGGATTGCAGTCTTACCTAGTGTTAGCTGTACCTGCAGAAATTCAGAGGCATTGTGTTGGGCAACTAGCCTGGAGGTGTGAATATTATTGGTGAATATGGACACTCCTCCACCTTTATTGTTTCCGTCCAGGTTTGGTGGCCGAAAAGTGTGGTAAGAGTTATAGTCTGGTATTGCAGTTGTGCTCTCTGGAGCCTTGAACCAGGTCTCAGTTACTGCACAGATATCGATGTTCTCCATTTTTAGGAGTGCATCGAGAGAGAGTGCATTTTAAGGTTTAGACTTCTAGCATTGAGTAGCATTGCCTTCAGATTTTGCATGCTTATATCTGTTACAGTGATGGTTTTGTCCTTTGAGCCTTGCCTAAAAAAGGTACTATAGGGGTGGCAAGAGACTTAGCCAGTAACATGAATCCTAGGGCCGACAAGTGCAGAACATCTCTGGCAAAGCATCGTGGTTTGTCGATCATGTCATCCCAGGCAGACAAATACTGGATCCCGTTTGAATGACACCAGAAGCTTAGCCAATTGTTGAAGTCAATCATTTTGTCCTTGTACTGTGGTATCATTCTGGGTGAAGGCAGGATGCTACTCAGGTCTAGGGTCATACCTGCCTGGGCCACATGATCTGAGAGCTCTTCCATGTCTCTTTTCATGTAGTCCAGGGAGCTACGTCTCAACTCATTCACTCCAGCATGGACAATGACAGAGTTATATTTGTACTTGTTGTGGAGTGACTTGAGTGCATGCGTTATGTGGCAGATCCTGGCACTCCTTGTTCAGCCTGGTGAGTGGGACATCAGTGTGCCTGACTATAGAGTCACCTATGACTAAAGTGTTGGGTATGTTGTCTGTCATGCATGACTGTCAAAGAAGGCATGTGATTCAGGAGTAACAGCAAAAGATAAAGGAAGATAAAGATAAAGGAGCCTATATAAAAAGGAACAAACGGCTTTGATCATAATAACAAGGAAAGAAAGTAACCCTAATAAATACGTGTATATGAAAAGCCTTTCATATATCTTGACATCTTATTTAGTGTTGCTTATGGTAAAAATGTGGTAATGGCAGAATCTAATGCTATTTTGAAATGAGAACATGCCTGTCAAATGAACATGTAGGTTCTTAGGTTAGCTATAGTTGCATGGTAATTTTATAAAAGTGAAAATTCTGCATGCTAAGTGAAAGAGCGTGCATCCAACAAAACACTGAGATATTTAAAAGAAGTGATGCATGTTAGAGTTATCGAACAGAGTCAATGGTATGGACTGGTGAGAAGATGAGAAGTTTGGATTCGGTGCCAAAAATAAAGATATGCAACCTCTTTACCATTAAATATGCTGTAATGCTTGTGCATCCAGTGTGAAACAGTGTCAGTATAAATTTGAAATGATGGTTCTATGGATGTGGAAGTTTGAACTGATGGCTGTGTTGCTGTTGAATGTTGAAGTTATTAATGTTTGACTGTGACAGTTTACAAGTGATTGATTTATACCCGTGGAACTATTTTCAAAATGCATCAGTACTGTATTATATTCTCACAATGCAGTGGTAATATATCATTTGTATACAGTGCTGCTTTCAGCTATGTCACTTCAAGGAAGGGGTTAGAAAAGAAGACCGTGAGGGAGCTTGGTTGGGGAAAGAAAAAGTCTTGGGGAACCCAAATTGTGAGTAAACTATTGTCAGTGTTTGCGTGAGAGTAGTGACTGTCAACCTGGAATATTCTGATGTTGTGGGTCTGAAAAACAAAGAAAAATGTAATTTAGTGAAAAATACATTATTGGGGAGTTTATTAAGTAGGAATGTGTCTGACACTTGTTAAAAGACATCTATTAGAAGCATGTTGTAATCAGTGAAAACCAAGAAAGACTTCAGTTTTGAGTACTTATACTTGAAGAATTGACTTAAATGAACAACTCCAAAGCAAAACATTTAAAAAAATTAAATATGATTATAAAACAGGATGAGATAGAAGAAATGGTTAATATTTACTTACTTACTTATATGTAGTTATTTGTTAAACAGCTAAGTGGACTTCTGAATTTGCTTATTTTTTTTTAACCATGACCCAGGCTCCAAGTGGAGCAATACGTGAAATTAAATAGATATATCCAATTTAAGCTATACGCTATTAAATTACAATAGCATAACACATCACTTATAGGGAAATATATTCAATTGCATATTTGCCCACACACATTCACAGCTAAGATTTACTATAAATTGGCTATAGCTACTATTAGTATACTTAATTATCCAATTCCATTGTCATTTGTGTAGATGTTCTTTCAGTTTACCTTTAAAGGCAATCAGTGTTTGCTGATTCATTTCCAAAGTGGGTAAATAATCTGACATGGCAGTTCCCTACTTATAAAATGCTCTGCTTCCACTGGCTGTTTTAAGCTGCAGTCCATGTAAAGCAGCGGTATTGCCTTGCTTGCCTTAAGGAGAGTAAACTTGTTGCCTAACAGGTCATTTTATTTTAAGTAGTGGGCATTGTCCCAGTGCAATGACTTCAATAACAATCAGCTAACTACCAATATAGGCCTACCTTTGATTGCCAGATGAAACCTTTTTAGAGGTCTCAATAGTGAGTCTGTGAGTCTGCCTATATAGTTTATTTTCAATCATTTGTAACCTATGTCTGTTGAAACTGGTCTTGAGGATTATCAAAGATAATATATTTAAAGATCTTGGTGTGTGTGTGTGTGTGTGTGTGTGTGTGTGTGTGTGTGTGTGTGTGTGTGTGTGTGTGTGTGTGTGTGTGTGCGCGCAAGTGTGTGTATGTGTATACAACAATCTAACACACTTGATTATTATGAAGAGCATGTGATAAAAGACTGTAGCAGAACTACTATTTGTATAAACAAAATAAGTTTAAAAAATAAATACAGTCCAAAAGCTCAAAGTCTTAAAAGATCTAAAGTGGAATAAAAAAGGTAAATGTCCATGGTTTCCATTAAAAAAAAATCATCTTACAAGACTTAAAAATATCCAGAAAAGGTTGACAAAATTTGTTGTACATATGGAGAACCAGTCTTAGAAGAGTAGGCTTTTGGATTTAAGATTATTTTCATTAAATTACAAGGACAAGAGACAAATATTACCGTCATTTCCAAAGCCAAGCAAGATGAATTTCTACTGGAGTGTTTGTGTCTCAAGAAAAGAGAGTGAATCAGATTAAATTTAAACCACATTTAATAAGTAAGAAGGAACAAGGAGTTAGTTTTAAAAAAGAGTGCATGAGGAATGGAATTTATTGCTAGTTTTGATAAGGAATAAAGAAACTGTAACCTGAGTGTAGAATGAAACTGATACCCCTTATGGTACTAAGAAATATAGGACCTAGGCATGCTATCAGGACCGAGATGCCTATCCATGAAAATTTTTTTTTCATGAATTGAATCGTGTGTGTGTGTGTGTGTGTGTGTGTGTGTGTGTGTGTGTGTGTGTGTGTGTGTGTGTGTGTGTGTGTGAGGGCATATTCATAAACATAGACATATACACATATATAATACATATATAAATATATCTGTATTTCTATCTGTAGATCTACTGTATGTCAATTGATCGAGTTTTCAGAAACTCAAAATTCTATTGGAGAGACCTTATGATCAAATTTCTGAAAACTCAAACATTAAAAAAAGAAACAAAAAACACAATCTGTCTTATTTTATGTTTTTACAGCACCCCTCATGTGGGGGGATATGCCCCCCACACTGCATGCGAATTCTATATACCAACTCCGACATCGCACTACGTTGAGGAAAATGGTAAATGTCCCAGTACTTACTGTACTGCTATCCCCATTCAAAAGCTGCACGCTTTTGGAAAATGTGATTGTATTACCCGCCTATATGAATTTCGAGTTTCTGAAAACTCAATCAACTGATACAGATCCCTATCTGTATATGCATACATAAATATACATGAGGGGGGTATTAAATCTGATGAAGCTCTGACAAGGGCAAAAGAGCTCATCTTTTGTTTTTACTTAATAAACCATGTTAAACAAGCAATTCCAGCTTGAAACCTGATCTATTGTTTTTAATAAGAATAAAAATTGGTCTTTAACACAGATCTTACATTAGTATTTATGACAACAGTCTATTTTGGTAAGTCGTATGCCAATATCATTCCTGTGCAACTAGTTTTCCCTTTTTCTTGGCTTTTTCTTCCTTAAAGAAAGTATTTACCACCCTTAAGGCTGAAAACATACATTTATACAGTATTACCTTTCATTTTATATATATTTATATATATATATATATATATATATATATATATATATATATATATATATATATGAGTCTGGGTCAGTCTATCGAAAGCCTGTTTCACTGAAAGTGAAATAGGCTATCACAGTTTCGCGAAAGCACTTTTTATCGAAATAAGTGCTTTCGCGAAACTTTCGTAAAAGTACAGGGAATCGGGGGAAAGTGGTAGTGGGCGGGATCGGACTACAGAGGGGATAAGGGAATATTCCCTTTTCCCCACTGTAGTGCAATCTCGGAGTGAGAATATAAAAGTATGGGGTGTGGGGGGTAAAACCCCCCTGTGTGAACATGGCGTGTTTGTTTTTTTTTGTTTGTTTTGTGTGTGTGTGTATGTGTGTGTGTGTGTGTGTGTGTGTGTGTGTGTGTGTGTGTGTGTGTGTGTGTGTGTGTGTGTGTGTGTGTGTTTTTTACGTTTACCGAAACTGCTTTTTTGGTGAAAGCAGTTTCGGTGAACTGTGTTCAGTAGGGTTGGATTCGGACAGTTGGTCTGTCGATCAACTGTCCTAGATCCATATAAATATATATATATATATATATATATATATATATATATATATATATATATGGTTCCACTTCAGAATCTCGAATTATTGAAAACTCGAACTTCATATGGTTGAGACCATATGATCGAGTTTTCAGAAACTCGAAATTCTGAAGTGAAAAAAAAAAACTACTTACATATACCAACTCTGCGATCGCACTACAGTAGGTAAAAGGGAAATCTCCCATTCCACGCTGTATACAGAAGAGCAGAACAGGAGACTTCACGTTTCCTCACTATAGTGCGATCGCGGAGATGGTATATTCAAGTAGGGAGGATGCAGGGGGGCTTGCCCCCCTGCAGAAACGATGTGTTTCAGTATTTTTTTTTTATTTCACTTCAGAATTTAGAGTTTCTTAAAACTTGATCATATGGTCTCAACCATATGAAGTTAAAGTTTTCAGTAATTCGAGATTCTGAAGTGAATATATATATATATATATATATATATATATATATATATATATATATATATATATATACATACATACACTCACAAGTATATACACATAGATTACACACAGACACACACAGATAAAATGTGTGTGTGAGTCAGATGTACATAATGCAGGAATACAAAAAAAAAAAAAACTGAAGCTACTAAGAAAAAGAAGTTAATTTTTGTGTTAACAGATATCACAACTTCATTTGAGTTTCACCCCCTTCAGAAGACCATGCGAGGTGCTGTTTGTTTTGCTACTTTATCTTTTCTAACTACACAAAGTCCTCAGCATCAGAGTTCCAGAATGTACTTCTCTAGGGAAAAAAGAAAAGTACAGAGAAAGCTATGACAAGCAAAACTTCAGTATTTGTACAGGAAGCAATCATAAATGAAAATGAATACTGAATAAACTGAGCTACAAAGTATGCATGACTTCCAAACGTAACTGCAGCAAGCAATGAAATAGTTAATTCTGCAACAGCTTATATTCTACATTCAAAAAGAATACGTCTGGAGTTTATCTGTTAGGAGGATGTATAATATGATATGGAACAGGTGGAATTTTATTTTGTTTTTCAACAGATCAAGAACTTGATGGTGTCTGATTTAAATTTACAGTGTCTGGGCAAGTCTTAAACCAAGAACCTTGAGCATCTGAATAAAAGAAAGTCAGACGTGTGTCTCAACTTAATGATTAGTGGTGTGTAAAGCAAACTATATGTAAAGACATCTGGTATCACAAAGACGTGACACACCAGGAAGGCATGGAAGTGCAAAAGGGTTTTGCAACAAGACTTAAAAAGTAATGCAAGCAGTTTGGTCGAGAAGAACCCCTTTCCCGCAACCAGTGAAAAAGAAATAAAAACCTTCTGTATGAGAACTGAGTTCACCTGGTGCCTCATTCATTCATCTAAAATCTAAGTTTACAGAATAGCTCTCCACTTTTTAGAAGTCAGCAGATCTTTAATATTAAGACCAGACATTCATTTCTTTTCAGAAGTTAGACCACTACATCCTGGATCAATTGGCAATGAGTCCAACTTGTCCTTGAAATCCAAAGTAATCTTAATTATAAATAATTCACTGCTTAAAATTATGTTGCTCTCTGGTTAGTCACATTACAGCGAGTGGATAACAATATCTGCTTACAGTATGTAAAGCCCTGGAAATTCACAATGCATCCTGGCAGCTGAAGGCATTGTAAACTCACAATGTAGCTTAGCAGTTGAGAGCACTAATTGTGATGAAACTGCCAAGCCACTACTAACATCCATGTAATTTAATAACCACTGTCGGTATAAAGCAGATCACATTCTACTGTTGCAAGTTTATAAGTCTTTTCAGACCTTTACTATACCTCAGTAGAATGTACGTGCAAACAGAAGACCTTATTTGTGTTGAAGCGATGATCATTACTCTAGTACTCTTGCTTATGAAATAAGAAGACAACAAGCTGTAGTATCTCATCTGTCTGGCATTTTACAACAGCTTGCATTTTCTGTAAGTTAATGTTTTTGTCTTCTTTAGCTGAGACAATATTGTTAAAAATAAAGGCCATAACATTTGTAACCAGCTTTGATGGGGACCTGGCTGTTTTGTAAAACCTCTTGGATCTGTTTTTTCGTGTTTGTACATACCTGTTTTACTAAGTGCATGCTATCCCGGTCTTTGTTTAATTAAGACTATTTTTCACTGGTCCAAAACATTTTCCTGGCCATTTTGACTCACATGCTGACCTGATATACTGTGGACAACAAGCTGTACTGTCTGATCTGTCTGGCTTCTTATAACAGCTTGAATTTTCTGTAAGTAAATGTCTTTGTTCTTTAGCTAAGACAGTGTTGCTAAAAGTAGAGGCCATAGCATTAATAATCAGCTTTGGTGGTAGCTTTATCGTGTTGTAAAAGCTCTAGGATCTGATTTTTTTTCTGGTTTGTACAGATATATTTTACTGATTGGATGCTATTTTGCTATTTTGGTCTTTGTTTAATTAAGACTATTTTTCCCTGGGCCAAAATATTTTCCTTGCCATTTTGGTTCACATGTTGGCCTGATATGCTGTGGACAGCAAACTGTGCCGTCTTATTTGTCTAGCTTCTTATATCAGCTTGAGTTTTTCCCCCCAACCCTTTTGCTGTAGTCATTTTAAAAGCCAGTGTCTGTAGCATTCATCTCTTATGGTAGTCTGACTACCAAAGTCCCTCCCTACCCTCTGATTGTGTAAGCTAATTATCTCCTTTCCCACCCGCTGTTTTCCATTGGTCCATAATACTGACAGCCTTCTCAGCCAACAAGTCTTGCTTTTGAGTTGTCCTCCATTACTACAAATCATAGCCATTTTCACAAAGCTGCCATCTGCTTAGGATGCTTGTCACACACTGAGAGGGTCCTGAATAAATCCTGTGCCATCCTTGGCAGACAAAAGATTTATTGTACTGTTTTGCACTTCATTTAACTGCTGTCTCTGCTGTGTTTTGCACTTTAAATCATATTCAGGTATCTTGATATCGTACAGTTTGCTGATTGCTGAGATCTGTGCTTTTTAGAAGCTTTACCAGAAGTGTTACCGAGTAATATGTTACTTTGTATTTTTGTTGGCACCTAATTGTTGTACTCCTGCAATTTTAGACCTGCTAAAGGGATTCTACAGTTTCCTTTGTTTTGATTGCCTGTATAAATTTGACATGTTTCAAGGCTTTTGATTGATTCCCACAGAGCTTAGCAACACTTGGTGTCCTCTCCTCTGAAGTGATTTTCTTTCATCATGTGCCATCCAGGCACTAGCTAAATGCATGTATTTAAAAATTGCACTCCAAGTCATCATATCCCAAAGTGTTTTACATGTATTTATATGTTGATCTGGGATGCCAGTATCCTTCCAAAATCTGTAACATACTTCTTTCAGTTGTCTTATCATCATTGTATATTTAAACGGGAGATTGAGTTTGTTTCTAATATTAGTTATAGATTCCTGCCTAAGTATATAAATGTCTAAAACTGTCTTTTCTTTCAATAGTGGGTATGAATTCAGGTCAATCATCTTTTCATTTAGTTGAATATTGGGGTTAAGGTGTAATGGTTGGAAAGTATAAAAAGCAGTTAATAGATTTAGATTGTAACTCATATTTCTGTATGCTGCATAGCTTGATATAGACGAGAACTGTATATAGGTTATTAATGTATATAGGTTTTATGTTTGTAGGTCTGTATACTGTATGTTATTGTTTTATTCTCTGTTATATCGTTTTCTTGTCTTCATTTGGTTTTGATATAACCCTAATAAAAAGGAATTGAAAAAAAAATATGCACTCCAAGAAGTTATTTTAGTGATCAATTTTGTGTTTTATTTGTTCACGTATTTAAGGCAGAAATTAATGCATTTGCTCAAACTCTCTTGACATACAGGTTTACAGGTTCATAGGTGTTTACTAGGCTAACAATCACAAGGACCTTTTTAAGCCTAGCCATGCATCCCAAATGTAATTGGTCTGATTGACTTGAAATTGCCTTGTCTAGATAGTTTGTTAAAGTTGTTTTGGGGTAACATGCTCTCTTAAGCAATCTTTTTTGTGGTTTTACTTTAAGAGGAATGGGATATTACTTCTAGTGTCAGTAGGTAGTGGCCTGATTTATGTGGGTTGGAAAACACAGTTGTTTACCAAGAAAACTAGTACCAAGACTGAAACCTGCAATTTAGTGATGCATTTCACAAATAAGTAGAGGAATCATTTTAAGTAGAGTTGCTGCTACTGAGATTTGTCTGCATACATCAACTGGACATAAGCTGATTTAAGTATATTTCCTTCATTTTATTGTGGTTGTTATAACTTGGGGACTGATTTCTCAGATCTAGCTCTGTTGAAACTGTCTTGTGTGTGTGTCTGAAGCTCTGCACTAGTTGTTAAACTGCACTGAAATTCCTTTAAGTGTTAATTAGCTTGGGGGGTTTTCTGATAACTTTAAAACCTGTGTTGGTTACATCTCTGGTAATCATTTTAAGTAGAGTTGCTGCTACTGAGATTTGTCTGCATACATCAACTGGACATAAGCTGATTTAAGTATATTTCCTTCATTTTATTGTGGTTGTTATAACTTGGGGACTGATTTCTCAGATCTAGCTCTGTTGAAACTGTCTTGTGTGTGTGTCTGAAGCTCTGCACTAGTTGTTAAACTGCACTGAAATTCCTTTAAGTGTTAATTAGCTTGGGGGTTTTCTGATAACTTTAAAACCTGTGTTGGTTACATCTCTGGTAATCATTTTAAGTAGAGTTGCTGCTACTGAGATTTGTCTGCATACATCAACTGGACATAAGCTGATTTAAGTATATTTCCTTCATTTTATTGTGGTTGTTATAACTTGGGGACTGATTTCTCAGATCTAGCTCTGTTGAAACTGTCTTGTGTGTGTGTCTGAAGCTCTGCACTAGTTGTTAAACTGCACTGAAATTCCTTTAAGTGTTAATTAGCTTGGGGGTTTTCTGATAACTTTAAAACCTGTGTTGGTTACATCTCTGGTAATCATTTTAAGTAGAGTTGCTGCTACTGAGATTTGTCTGCATACATCAACTGGACATAAGCTGATTTAAGTATATTTCCTTCATTTTATTGTGGTTGTTATAACTTGGGGACTGATTTCTCAGATCTAGCTCTGTTGAAACTGTCTTGTGTGTGTGTCTGAAGCTCTGCACTAGTTGTTAAACTGCACTGAAATTCCTTTAAGTGTTAATTAGCTTCCGCGGGTTTCTGATAACTTTAAAACCTGTGTTGGTTACATCTCTGGTAATCATTTTAAGTAGAGTTGCTGCTACTGAGATTTGTCTGCATACATCAACTGGACATAAGCTGATTTAAGTATATTTCCTTCATTTTATTGTGGTTGTTATAACTTGGGGACTGATTTCTCAGATCTAGCTCTGTTGAAACTGTCTTGTGTGTGTGTCTGAAGCTCTGCACTAGTTGTTAAACTGCACTGAAATTCCTTTAAGTGTTAATTAGCTTGGGGGTTTTCTGATAACTTTAAAACCTGTGTTGGTTACATCTCTGGTAATCATTTTAAGTAGAGTTGCTGCTACTGAGATTTGTCTGCATACATCAACTGGACATAAGCTGATTTAAGTATATTTCCTTCATTTTATTGTGGTTGTTATAACTTGGGGACTGATTTCTCAGATCTAGCTCTGTTGAAACTGTCTTGTGTGTGTGTCTGAAGCTCTGCACTAGTTGTTAAACTGCACTGAAATTCCTTTAAGTGTTAATTAGCTTGGGGGTTTTCTGATAACTTTAAAACCTGTGTTGGTTACATCTCTGGTAATCATTTTAAGTAGAGTTGCTGCTACTGAGATTTGTCTGCATACATCAACTGGACATAAGCTGATTTAAGTATATTTCCTTCATTTTATTGTGGTTGTTATAACTTGGGGACTGATTTCTCAGATCTAGCTCTGTTGAAACTGTCTTGTGTGTGTGTCTGAAGCTCTGCACTAGTTGTTAAACTGCACTGAAATTCCTTTAAGTGTTAATTAGCTTGGGGGGTTTTCTGATAACTTTAAAACCTGTGTTGGTTACATCTCTGGTAATCATTTTAAGTAGAGTTGCTGCTACTGAGATTTGTCTGCATACATCAACTGGACATAAGCTGATTTAAGTATATTTCCTTCATTTTATTGTGGTTGTTATAACTTGGGGACTGATTTCTCAGATCTAGCTCTGTTGAAACTGTCTTGTGTGTGTGTCTGAAGCTCTGCACTAGTTGTTAAACTGCACTGAAATTCCTTTAAGTGTTAATTAGCTTGGGGGGTTTTCTGATAACTTTAAAACCTGTGTTGGTTACATCTCTGGTAATCATTTTAAGTAGAGTTGCTGCTACTGAGATTTGTCTGCATACATCAACTGGACATAAGCTGATTTAAGTATATTTCCTTCATTTTATTGTGGTTGTTATAACTTGGGGACTGATTTCTCATATCTAGCTCTGTTGAAACTGTCTTGCCCACCCCCCCTCGCTGTTCTTGGATGTAGTTTAAATTTGGTGGCTTTTGCAGTGCCCCACTGTAGATTTGATCTAGGACACTCCCCAGTCCCTTCTCTTTGCATTCTCTCTAATAAACCCTTTCTGCACTTGCTTTTAGTCCTTTTAATTTAATTACATTTTTTCATACTGTGTGTGGACTAATATTGCTACATACTCAAGTGTGCCAGCTTGCACTGCATGTGAATTGTTTTTATAGCATTTACTGTCTGTTTTTTTCCTTGTCGCTGTAAAAAAAAAAAAAAAAAAAAAAATCTCTTGTTTTCCTGCCTTACTGAACTAGAGTAGTCCAGTTTCAGAGTTGCTGATCCCTGGGCTTTGTTTTTAGTTCCTGTTACTGATCCATTGCCTTATTAGGAAGGAGGGAAGTTTCTTTGCTTACCAGTGGGAGTGGGAAGCACTGAGCGGCCTTTTTGTCTGATTTGGTGAAGTTTCAGCCAGAAACTAGTAGTCCATTGGTCGTTTTGGGCCAGTTCCTAGCTCCTTTCAGCCCCCTGCTATAAAACACACTAAACACGCGTTTTCCAGCTTGTACCAACTCAGCACAGATCCTCGTGGTGGCCTGCAGAGTGATCCAAGCAGCAGAGAGCTAAAAGAGTGACTTTCTACCAGATATAAGTATTTTTGTGGCTTTCCCACTGTTATTAAGCTAGCGACTGCATTTCGCCTGTTTTACTGCTACTTTAAGTGATTTCTGCATTTTACACTGTTTATTGCACTTTAAGTTACTAATTGTTGCAAATTGTTTCTGTAGGCTACACACTAAAGTCGCTAGCCGATTTACAGCATTTATAGCATTTACTGTCTGTTTTTTTTCCTTGTCTCTGTAATAAAACAAAAAATCTCTTGTTTTCCGCCTTACTGAACTAGAGTAGTCCAGTTTCAGAGTTGCTGATCCCTGGGCTTTGTTTTTAGTTCCTGTCACTGATCCATTGCCTTATTAGGGAGGAGGAAGTTTCTTTGCTTACCAGTGGGAGTGGGAAGCACTGAGCAGCCTTTCTGTCCGATTTGGTGAAGTTTCAGCCGGAAACTAGTAGTCCATTGGTCATTTTGGGCCAATTCTAGCTCCTTTCAGCCCCTGCTATAAAACACGCTAAACACGCGTTTTCCAGCTTGTACCAACTCAGCACAGATCCTCGTGGTGGCCTGCAGAGTGATCCAAGCAGCAGAGAGCTAAAGAGTGACTTTCTACCAGATATAAGTATTTTGTGGCTTTCCCACTGTTATTAAGCTAGCGACTGCATTTCGCCTGTTTTACTGCTACTTTAAGTGATTTCTGCATTTTACACTTTTATTGCACTTTAAGTTACTAATTGTTGCAAATTGTTTCTGTAGGCTACACACTAAAGTGCTAGCCGATTTACAGCATTTATAGCATTTACTGTCTGTTTTTTTCCTTATCTCTGTAATAAAAAAAAAAATCTCTTGTTTTCCCGCCTTACTGAACTAGAGTAGTCCAGTTTCAGAGTTGCTGATCCCTGGGCTTTGTTTTTAGTTCCTGTTACTGATCCATTGCCTTATTAGGGAGGAGGAAGTTTCTTTGCTTACCAGTGGGAGTGGGAGGCACTGAGCAGCCTTTCTGTCCGATTTGGTGAAGTTTCAGCCAGAAACTAGTAGTCCATTGGTCGTTTTGGGCCAATTCCTAGCTCCTTTCAGCCCCTGCTATAAAACACGCTAAACAGCGTTTTCCAGCTTGTACCAACTCAGCACAGATCCTCGTGGTGGCCTGCAGAGTGATCCAAGCAGCAGAGAGCTAAAAGAGTGACTTTCTACCAGATATAAGTATTTTTGTGGCTTTCCCACTGTTATTTAAGCTAGCGACTGCATTTCGCCTGTTTTACTGCTACTTTAAGTGATTTCTGCATTTTACACTGTTTATTGCACTTTAAGTTACTAATTGTTGCAAATTGTTTCTGTAGGCTACACACTAAAGTGCTAGCCGATTTACAGCATTTATAGCATTTACTGTCTGTTTTCCTTGTCTCTGTAATAAAACAAAAAAAATCTCTTGTTTTCCTGCCTTACTGAACTAGAGTAGTCCAGTTTCAGAGTTGCTGATCCCTGGGCTTTGTTTTTAGTTCCTGTTACTGATTCATTGCCTTATTAGGGAGGAGGGAAGTTTCTTTGCTTACCAGTGGGAGTGGGAAGCACTGAGCAGCCTTTCTGTCCGATTTGGTGAAGTTTCAGCCAGAAACTAGTAGTCCATTGGTTGTTTTGGGCCAATTCCTAGCTCCTTTCAGCCCCTGCTATAAAACACGCTAAACACGCTTTTCCAGCTTGTACCAACTCAGCACAGATCCTCGTGGTGGCCTGCAGGGTGATCCAAGCAGCAGAGAGCTAAAAGAGTGACTTTCTACCAGATATAAGTATTTTTGTGGCTTTCCCACTGTTATTTAAGCTAGCAACTGCATTTCGCCTGTTTTATTGCTACTTTAAGTGATTTCTGCATTTTACACTGTTTATTGCACTTTAAGTTACTAATTGTTGCAAATTGTTTCTGTAGGCTACACACTAAAAGTGCGCTAGCGATTTACAGCAATTACTGTCTGTTTTTTTCCTTGTCTCTGTAATAAAACAAAAAATCTCTTGTTTTCCGCCTTACTGAACTAGAGTAGTCCAGTTTCAGAGTTGCTGATCCCTGGGCTTTGTTTTAGTTCCTGTTACTGATCCATTGCCTTATTAGGAGGGAGGGAGGTTTCTTTGCTTACCGGTGGGAGTGGGAAGCACTGAGCGGCCTTTTTGTCTGATTTGGTGAAGTTTCAGCCAGAAACTAGTAGTCCATTGGTCGTTTGGGCCAATTCCTAGCTCCCTTCAGCCCCTGCTATAAAACACGCTAAACGCGTGTAAGCGCGGAGTTACCACTGTTGCACACAAGAGCAGCGGCGGTTAAACAAGGTTAAACTATTTGGGCCATCTAAATTCCACTCTTCCAATTTTCCCTTAAAACTACCTTCCTCGAGCTGTACTGCTGATCTAACCAGCATATCCTATAACTGAAAAGTTCATCTCTACTTGATTCCCAAGTAGACTATTCTCTATCTGTAAAGCCTAGCACTTACTCTTACAGTACTTGCACCTTGATAAAGCACTCTTATTATAGATAGTACCCCACCAGCCTAAAACCCACTTCCCCGAGTCCTTTGAAAGTCTCTTTATCTACTACTTCTAGTATGTCGAGGATCAGTTGCTAGTGTCCTCTCCAGCTCAACTGGTGAACCTGGGAATATTGAGGCAATGTTACAACTGCCTCATGTACACAGACAATCCTCTCCTTCTCCCACAAAACACAAATACATGCGAGAGATGCAACTATACGGCCAAACTGGAGGCTGAGCTCTCTCAACATAGGACTGGCAAGACCAGACAGGAGGAGAAGGTAACCACACACAATACATACCCAGTCACACATGGTACCATCACAACTTCAAATCATACACATACTCACACAAAGACATACTGGAGGCTCTGATCAAAAATTTACCAAAACAGCAGAGGCCACCAAAGCAGACACCCAAACAACTACCACCTCACAACCCAACACATGCAACACATAGACCACACAGTCAGAGTGTCAAACAGTCACAGCCCTTAAGGCCAAACAAAATGCCAGACACACTTGTCATTGGTGATTCCATAGTCAGACACACTGACGTCCGCTCACCAGACTGAGTAAAGAGAAGGTCACAGTAAGCTGCCTGTCAGGTGCTAGAATCCGCCACATAACGCAAGCACTCAGGTCTCTCAACAGCAGGTACAAGTACGACTCAGTCATTGTCCACGCTGGTGTCAACGACCTGAGACGTACCTCCTTGGACTACATGAAAAGGGACATCGAGGAGCTCTCTGATTATGTAGCCCAGGCAGGTATGACCCTGACCTTGAGCAGTATCCTACCTTCACCTAGAATGATGCCACAATACAGTGATAAGATGATCAGCTTTAATAATTGGCTTAAATTCTGGTGTCATTCAAAGGGGATCCAATGTCTGTCTGCCTGGGATGACATGCTGGACAAGCCACGCTGCTTCGCAAGGGACGGCTTGCACCTGTCACCCTGGGCTTCGGATATTGGCAAAGGCTCTTGCCACCCCATAGTGCCTTTTTAGGCAAGGCTCAAATTCTAAACCTACCACCCTAGAACACCAAAAGGAAAAAAACTAAGGGTAATGCTGCTCAATGCCAGAAGTCTCAATCTCAAGATGCACGCACTCGAGGCCCTTCTCAATATGGAGAACATCGATGTCTGTGCTGTGACAGAAACCTGGTCCAAGGCTCCTGAGAGCACCCCAGCACTATCAGGTTTCACCTCATATCATGCGTTCCGCCCCAAAATCCGGACAACACCAAGAAAGGAGGGTGTCCATATTCATCAAGGACACCCACACCTCAAGGTTGGTGGCAACGCATGATGCATCGGAGACCATCCAGGTGCAATTAACCATAGGCAAGACTGCTCTGCAATTTGTAGCATGTTACAGGCCACCCTCTCAAACTCAGGAACCTCACATGGCCTTCCTGAAAACATTGGAGGGATAAATGTATCTCCAAACACCATCATACTAGGTGACTTTAACTACCCTAATATAGACTGGGAACACTACTCAAGCCCGAACACTCTAACCCAAAGATTCCTGGAGTTCATAAACTCAAATGCCATGGAACAACTAGTCACCATCCCCACAAGAGGAGAAAACATACTTGATCTCATCATCACGAACATGGGATCAAAATGTTCAACACCGAAGTATACCCCTCACTGGTGAGATCAGATCATAAACTAATCTCGCTGGAGGTCCTCATCCCGCCCACCTGAAACAAAAAGACCACAGTGAAAAACTTCTCAAAAGCCGATTTCACACTTCTAAAAACTAGTGTGGTCTCCTTTAAGGCCCCTGAGCCAGTGGTAAACATTACTCAAACCGCTGAATCACTTACAAATGCCTTCTACCAGCACCTACAGGACTGCATGGATCAGGCAATCCCAAACAAAACTAAGACTCTCTGTACCAAAGGCAAGCGTCCAGTCTGGTGGACCCCAGCCATAAACAAGCTCTACAACAAAAGGAGGAAGCTACTACAAGATAGAGCAAAATCCTTGAAAGGTAAGACACCTTTGATCATTATAAGTAAAAACTAAGAGCTCTCATAAAATCATCCAAGGCAAATTTTGAGAGAAAAATCGCCAAGGACTCTAAAGAGAATCATAAGGCCTTCTTTAGCTATGTTAGAAACCTAGGAGGAAACTCCCAGATATGCTCAGAATTAGTTCAAAATGATGTGAAAATTACTGAACCTACACACATTGCCAACATACTGCCTGACAGGTTCAGTGCAAACTCCCCTCCCCAAAAGGAGAGATGTGTATTCCAGAGGAGTGTAGCCCCCGAAACATCTCCAACGCCCAGGGGAGAAGTGCCCTCACTAAGGCGAAAAACACAGCATCCATGGGACCGGATGGTGTCCCTGGCTGTGTGCTTCATGAACTCAATGAGGAATTAAACCCACAGTTAGGACAGCTGTTTAATCTTAGCCTCACCTCAGGATACGCCAAGGAGTGGCGGCGACTGTGGTCCCACTTCATAAGGGCGGTGCCTCCACAGACCCTGGAAATTACCGCCCCATTAGCTTGACAAGCCTTATCTGCAAAGCCATGGAGAGGATCATAATGGAACTCATAAATAAAGACATAGGGAACTTGCAGACTTTGGATCCAACTCAGTTTGGCTTTGTCAAAGGCAGATCCTGCCTCTTAAACTTGGTTGACTTTTTCGAGACAGTCACCAAGGCCATTGATGAGGGAAAGGCAGTCCATACAGCCTACCTCGACCTGGCAAAGGCCTTGACACAATACCCCACTCAGGTATCATCGAAAAACTCATCAGCTTGAATGTAAACCCATACATCACAAGATGGGTTGCAAACTGGCTAAGTGACAGAACCCACAGGGTCAGAGTTGCTGGAGCCATGTCAGACTCAAAGCCTGTCACAAGTGGTGTCCCACAGGGCTCAGTCCTGGGTCCACTCTTGTTCGGCATCTACTTTTCTGAAGTACAAGCAAACACAGGAGGGTTATGGCTGACAAAGTTTGCAGATGACTGCAAACTGGGCCATAGTCGAAAACACATCTGACACAGATATCCTCCAGAAGGGCCTCACAGAAATGGATAACTGGTGCCAGAGCCATGGCCTGAAGTTAAACGCCAAAAATGCATAGTCATACCCTTTGGGAAAAACAAGGCTACCCCTAGCTACCATATAGGTGGCAATCCACTGAGCACAGAAAAAGTCATCAGAGATCTGGGGACCCAGGTTGACAGTAGCCTTTCGTTTGACACTCATGTTGCTAAAGTAGTTAGGAAAACCTTCTATATCACCCACCTGATCATGAAGGGATTCACATCTAGATCAAGGGAGGTCATCGTCCCCTGTACTCATCACTTATTAGACCTATGATTGAGTACAATGCCCGTTCGAATGTATCTGACCAGACACCTGCTGCAGCTTGAAAGGCCCCAAAAGTTCCTCACCAAAAGGATAAAGGGTCTCAAAATATGTCTTATGCTGCCCGACTGAAAGAACTCCAGCTCTATTCAGTCTCATACCGCTTGCTCAGAGGTGACCTGTGCCTGACATATAAGGCCATGTCAAACCCAGATTTGATGAATATGCTTCACCTCAAAAATCTAGATCCCTCAGAACCACAAGGGCGGAGACTTAAACCTTGACACGGTTATAAATAGAACGTGCTGGAGGGACAGATTCATCACCCAGAGACTCCCTATGCTGTGGAACAAAATCCCGGTACATGTGAGGCAGAGCACCTCTCTGGTCTTGTTCAAGAGGAATCTTGACCAATGGATGGGAGATTGCAGATATACCCCAGGGATTACTTCAGCGTCACTGCTTGACAGAGGCACAGCAAAATGATAGGCATAGTTTTTATTCAAACTAAAGGGGTGGCGAAAGCCACATAACTATGGGCTAGGCTTATAAATGCCCTTGGGCAGATAGCCTAGTATGAACCTATGAACCTATGAACCTATGAGCTAACTTGCACATCAGATAGCACTTATAGCATATCCTAGCACCATGTAATACTATATCCTAGCACTATGTAATACCATACCCTAGCACTACGTAATACCATATTCTAGTACTATGTAATACCATATACTAGCAATATGTAATACCATATTCTAGCACTATGTAATACCATATCCTAGCACTATGTAATAACATACCCTAGAATAATGTCATACCATATCCCAGCACTATGTAATACCATACCGCAGCATTACATAATACCATATCCTAGCACTATGTAATACCATATCCTAGCACTATCGAATACCATATCCTTGCACTATCGAATACCATACCCTTGCACTACGTAATAGCATATCCTAGCACTATGTAATACCATACCCTAGCATTATGTTATACCATATCCCAGCACTATGTAATACCATACCCTAGCATTACGTAATACCATATCCCAGCACTATATAATACCATACCCTAGCATTACATAATGCCATATCCTAGCAGTACGTAATACCATATCCTAGCACTATTCAGCAATACTCCCTAACCCTAGAGACCACCCTCGAAGACCTCTGTAAATCAAGTTCTCAGACCCTAATAGCCCACCCAAATACAGGTCTGGACAACATGGAGATGCAATTTCCAAATGTCTTTGTAGCCAATTTGGTAGATATGGGCATCCTGAGACAATGTAACAATTCTCAGCGTGGTAGATATGGGCATCCTGAGAAAATGTAGCAGTTGACAGCTTGATAGATATGGGCATCCTGAGACAATGTAGCAATTGCCTGATGTTCACTGACAACCTTTTAATCCTTAAGGAATCGACACAGTAAGTGAGAGATGTACATACACAAGTTCCGTGAAAGCAAAAATCTCACATACAAATATGGTTTTCAAGTGTCCACAAACATAAACCATCTTATGCTGATTCACTAAAAAGCAATCTTCTCAAATTGTAAAGACCTCCTGAGCCTGCAAACAGCAATGCTTAACCTTGGCAATCTCAATAGCATTCACAAAAAGCAATACTGAACACTGCTTGTAAGCCTACATTCAATGGACCCCAGAAAACAAAGTCCATAAGGCAAGCAAACAATTTACGTAGGAGCCTTGTCATAGGGGACTGCATTGTACGACACACCGATGCCCCACTCATCAGACTGGACAAGGAGAAGATTACGGTCAGTTACTTATCTGGAACAAGAATCCATCAAGTTACACACTCACTTAAGTCATTGCACCATAGGTACCAATATGATTCTAGCATAGTCCATGTGGGTGTAAATGACCTGAGACATATCTCTCTGAATTATATGAAGGGACACATTATGGATATCTCTGAATATGTTCCTCAGACCAAGTATCAGCCTTGCATTGAGCAGCATTCTACATTCACCAAGGATGATTCTACCTTCACCAAGGAACCTAATAAATTATGAGAGCTTTACATTCAGGATGTATTTATTTAGCTGATGAAAACCAAGAAAATAATTTATTATTAGGGGATTAAAGCATAGCTTGCACTACATATCTCACTGCCTTCATTAAAACATATTATGTGATCTATATGTTCTCACAAATGGATGCCTTAAGTTAAACTCTACTAAGTTTTAACACAATGACTTATCTCTGTTTAGCAGATCAGGACTGCAGCTAATGAGTTATTGTAGCAGACCAGATATCATATATCATATAGTACCAGCATGTATAAGGTAAAAGTTCATGATGTAAATGTTCTTTAGTACACCGGCAAATAGTAAAGGAAGTAGTCAGCTAACTGCACAGTAAGCTGTCGTACACCTGTTTTCAATATTTTTAATTATAGTACCCATTACTAATGGGGTTAGAAGCACAACTGTCAGTGTACATATTGCTGACCCCAACAGCATAGATGGTTCCTTTCAAGCCCAAAATGGACATCCCAATTATGTCTGTGAGTATCCACTCATCTTTAAAGCATATTAGTATAAATCTAACCTCCTTGTTTTCAGCTAAAAATCAGTAATCCTCCTTTAAAGGAGATGTTGACTCAGAACCTGCCTTGCAGATTCTGCTTGCATGAACATCAGTCATCCTAATCACCCTCATTGCTACTTAGGAAATTAAGGCAGCTTGAAATGATCAAAACTACAGTTAATCTTCATTGGATCATAGGAAGTTACTAGGCTAATAGCGCTAGACTCCTTACTAGCCTAGCCAAGTTCTACCCTTATTTACATGATCAGCTCCTATTGCCCCTGTCCAAGAGGGACACAGGTGGAACCCCTGGGATGAATTTACAGTTACCCATCCAATTGTCCAGATTGTTTCTGAAGACAGCCAATGAGGTGCTATGTTTGACATGAAGTGGGAGTCTGTTCCAAAGGTGTGGTAACCTCTGGGAGACAAATCTGTCCCTCAAGCAGGTTCTATTAATATCACATACCAGATTAAGGTCTTTAGAGTGAGTAACCCGTGTACCATTTGACTTGTGGATATGCAGTATTTCCAATAAAGAAGGGTCAGAAGATTGCCTCTGAGTAGTCTTCAACGATCGAATATATATATTAAAAGCAGGTCTATGCAGATAGCAATATATATATATTTTTCCAGTTTAAGTAAAGAAATAACAGGCTTCATGTAATGAAACTGTACCAAGTCTCAAAACCAAATTGAAAAAAAAAATGAATGCTTCTGTAGCTGGTATTAGTGATTTTTTATGCTTACAAAGAGTGTAACTGTTGCATAACTGTTCCCTGTGTAATAACTCCATACATGCAGCATTAAGAAAACAGCTTGTATCAGTCATATGACATCTGGTTCTAATACAAGCACATTGGTCTCTCTCTATTTTTTTTCTAGAATTCTTCTCAGAACATTGCATTCCTGTCTGAATAGTGACTTTGTCTTTCATGCTTCATCTTATTCACAGGCCATAATGCTGTACTTTCAGCCAGGAAGCCATGCTTTTACAAGCCATGTGCAATAATGTAAACTGAGTATGTGACTCTAATGTTCCAGGGCATTCTTTTTACTCGTATCTACTTCAATATGTCAAGAAGTAAGATCTAGGAGTAAAACTTCACAGAAAAGTATTTTCAGTTTATAGCTTCACATTTTTAACTGTTTGTCTTTGTTAACATTATAGTGTAATTAAAAATCAAACTTTAAACATAACTCAGTACATATCTTGGCAAAAACTAAATGACTTACTGGAAAAGTACTAATGATTAAGACTATCGTAATATTCTTGTTATGGACTTTTGTAAAGAATTATAATTTATCTTGTTATACAGTGTTTTAAATGTTGATAGATTGTTAAAACCAAATAAAGAGTTTTTTTTTAAAATCAAACTAAAAATGATAGAAATAAAACTATTTTTAAACCATTGATCTATCATTTATTCATATATGCCTACAAATCAGGGTTGCAGGGTAGCCAGAGGCTTACTCATTATTTATCTGGAACAAGGCAGAGAAGTAAATTCCAGACAAAATGCCAGTCTAGTGCAAGAAATGGTTTACTATGGTAAGGTCGAACCGGACTCCATTGAATGATGGGATCATCTACCCATGTCTGCATAAATGACAATGGCGAATTCCGACATTGTTAAAATATGGCACAACTTCGACATCAGAACGGGCTTAACATGGGTCGAAATAGGGGCGAGATTCATACTTCGACAATGTCAGCTTCAACATTATCGCTGTTCGGCCTCCAGACTTCGACTGAAGTTGGTTCAACCGAAACCACTTCAACCTTACCATATTAAACCACAACAAACATATGTATGTACATACACACATCCACACTGAGACCCTCCCACACACACACCCATATGCACACAGTCTGCCATATACAGTTTAAAAAAATGCCATTTGAAATACTGCATATATTTTGGATTTGGGATTAAACCAGACCACCCAGTGAAGCTTCATTGAAACGGAGGGAGAGCATCCAGACTCCATACAGAAGGCATACAAACAGAAACAAAACTGATGACCTAAGCACTATGAGACATCTGAAATTACCCGTGCACTATTGAATCTCCTACATGTTTACCCGTTTACTATTGCATCTCCTACATGTTTACCTGTGCACTATTGCATCTTCTACATGTTTACGTGTGCACTATTACATCTCCCACATAGCTCGTGCAGGTCATAAAAATTGTTCATCTTAAACTCTGCCGTCATTTTGTTCTTTTTAAATAGGGATATTAGAAATGTTTCTTTAGTTATTTATATATGCACTGTCTTGCAGATTCTCATACTGCAGAATCCTATGCTAAATAAATTCCTCACATTTAAATTATTCCAAAACTTTTTTCTCTTTTCACTAAAATAATTTAGCTATCTGTTCTTCATTACCCAGTTTTGGTGAACAGCATTTCCATAAGCGGCACAGATTTGTCTTTAAAAAATTGTATTTTCACAGTGTCTATGTGACATGTTTTGTCCTTCAGTTAATTAATGTAATGACCATTATAGGTTCATAGGTAGGTACTAGGCTATCAGCCCAAGAGCCTAAGTAAGCCTAGCCAACAAGGTTCCCTGCCCAAAACCTGCACCTCCTGTCACAAACCAGACAACACATAAAACACAAAATAAGTGTGCCGCACAATCACAGCCCTTAATGCAAAATAACATACCTAACACACTAGTAATAGGTGACTCTATAGTCAGACACACTGATGTCCCACTCACTAGGCTGAACAAGGAGAAGCTTACTGTTAGCTGCCTGTCAGGTGCCAGGATCTGCCACATAACACAAGCACTCAGGTCACTCCAGAACAAGTACAAATATGACTGTGTCATTGTTCATGTTGGTGTGAATGACCTGAGACATACCTCCCTTGACTACATTAAAAGAGACATGGAAGAGCTCTCTGATCATGTAGCCCAGGTGGGTATGAACCAGACCCTGAGTAGCATCCTGCCCTCACCAAAAATGATACCGCAGTATAAAGAAAAAATGATCAATTTCAACAATTGGCTAAGCTTCTGGTGTCATTCAAAGGGGATCCAGTGTCTGTCGGCCTGGGATGACATGTTCGACAAGCCTCATTACTGCGCAAGAGATGGCTTGCACCTGTCACCCTTAGGCTTTCGAATACTGGCCAAGGCTCTTGCTGCCCCCATAATGCCTTTTTTAGGCAAGGCTAAAAAGTCAAACCCACCTTCGTAAACAGCACAAATAAAAAATGTGGGTTATGCTACTCAGTGGCAGGAGTTTAAATCTCAAAATGCACGTGCTTGAAGCACTCCTCAGTATGGAGAACGGCGACATCTGTGCAGTAACTGAAACCTGGTTCAAGGCTCCACAGAGCATGCCAGCACTACTGGGCTACAACTCATACCACACATTTCAGCCACAGAACATGGACCTAAACACAAAAAGAGGGGGTGTATCCATATTCATCAAAGATACCTACATCTCCAGGTTAGTGGCGCAGCATGATACCTCTGAGATCATTCATGTGCAACTAACAGCAGGCAAATCTGTAATGCAAATTGTGGCCTGCTACAGATCACCCTGCATGACCCAGGACCACCACTCCGCCTTTATGGAGACACTAGAAAACATGAAGGTCCTACCAAACACCCTGATATTGGGTGATTTCAATTACCCTACCATTAACTGGGAAAACTACTCAAGTACAAACTCCCAGGTCCAGCGCTTCCTGGAATTTACAAACTCAAATGGCCTGAATCAGCTGGTAAACTCCCCTACCAGATGCAAAAACATATTGGACCTGGTCATCACCAACATGGGCGACAGGTGTTCCGCACTGGAGGTCAGCCCATCACTAGTTAGATCAGACCATAAACTAATCACTCTCGATGTCCACACCACACCACCACCCCCAACCAAGGAAAGCACAGTGAAAAATATTTCTATAGCAAACTTCACCTTACTTAAGACAGAGGTGGTAAGTTTCACAACCCCCATGCTAAAGGATAACAATGTCCAAGATGCAGGAACCTTTAAAAATGCACTCTATGAGCACCTACAAGGATGCATTGATCGTGCCATCCCTAGCAAAACCAAGACTCACTCCCCTAAGAGAAGGAAACCAGTCTGGTGGACACCTGCCATAAACAGGCTATACAATAGAAGGAGGAAACTAGTTAAAAAAAAGCAAATCCGAAGAAGGAAAGACATCCCTGATCAGTATCAGTAAGAAACTAAGGTCCGTCATAAAATCCTCCAAGGCTAACTTTGAAAGAAAAATAGCCAAGGATTCGAAAGATAACCACAAAGCCTTCTTTAGCTATGTCAAGAATCTAAGTGGCAACTCGCAGATATGCTCTGAGCTAGTGAAAAATAGCACAAAATATACTGAACCTACTGATATTGCCAACATCCTGGCAGATAGATTCAGTGTGTACTTCACCCCTCTCTCACCCCCAAAAGGGTCCACAACAAAACTAGAAAAGTGTAGTGTCCCGGAAAGTACAGACGCACAGGTGAAAACAGCCCTTTCAAAAGCCAAAAGCACAGCATCAATGGGGCCGTATGGTGTCCCAGGCTGCGTCTTGCATGAACTACAGAACAAACTAACCCCCCCACCTAAACACACTGTTCAACCTCAGCCTCTCCACAGGCTACATGCCCATAGAATGGGGCACAGCAACTGTTATTCCGCTTCACAAAGGAGGGGCTGCAACTGACCCTGGTAACTATCGTCCCATAAGCCTGACTAGCCTGGTCTGCAAGGCTATGGAGCTCATCATCATGGAACTCATTAACAAAGACATTGGGAACCTCCAAACACTTGACCCAACCCAGTTCAGCTTTGTTAAGGGCAGATCATGCCTACTAAACCTGGTTGACTTTTTCGAGACAGTCACCAAGGCCATAGATGAGGGGAAGGTGGTTCACACAGCCCACCTTGACCTCGCCAAGGCTTTTGACACCATTCCCCACTCGGGAATTATTTTTGTACCATTTCATGGGGTGGCAAAAGCCACATCACTATGTCTAGGCTTACAAATGCCCCAGGGCAGATAGCCTAGTACTATACTATGAAACTATGAAACTATGAAAAACTCACCAGCCTGAACATAAACTCCTACGTCATGAGATGGGTTGCCAACTGGCTTACAGACAGAACTCACACGGCAAGAATAGCAGGCTCCAGGTCCGACTCTAAACCAGTCACAAGTGGTGTCCCACAAGGCTCGGTCCTGGGACCCTTACTGGTCGGCATATACTTCTCAGAAGTACAGGCAAACACAGGAGGACTATGGCTAGCCAAGTTTGCCGATGACTGCAAACTGGGAGCCATAATTGACTCACCAGCTGACATGGACATTCTCCAAAAAGGCCTTACTGAGAAGGACACCTGGTGTCAAAGTCATGGTATCAAGCTAAATGCCAAAAAATGCATAGTCATCCCGTTTGGGAAAAACAAAACACCCATGAATTACCACATAGGTGGCAGTCCCCTTAATACAGAAGAGGTAATAAGAGATCTGAGGACCCAGGTAGATAGTAATCTTTCCTTTGTCAATCGTATTGCCAAAGTAGTTAGGAAATCCTTCTATGTAGCCCATCTAATTACTAAATGGTTTGCATCTAGAATTAAAGAGGTTATAGTGCTCCTCTACTCGTCACTCATCAGACCCATCATAGAGTACAATGCCCCATTTGGGATGTACCTCCAAGACACTTCCAACAGCTGGAAAGACCACAAAAGTACCTCAACAAGAGGATTACTGGCCTCAAACATATGTCCTATGCAGCCCGACTGGAAAAACTCCATCTGTACTTAGTGGCATATCGCTTACTCAGAGGTGATCTCTGCCTGACTAACAAAACCATGTCCAACTCAAAATTGATGGACATGCTCCACCTAAAAAAATCCAAGTCACTTTGAGCCACAATAAATAGAACATGCTGGAGGGATAGATTCCTGTCACAGAGACTTCCCATGCTTTGAAACAAAATTCCTAACTACATTAGGCAGAGCCCCTCACTGACACTCTTCAAGAGAAACCTTGACAAGTGGATGGGTAACAGAAAATACACCCCTGGGATCACTTCATTGGCTCTTCTTGACAGAGGCTCAGTTAATCAATGGGGCGGCGAAAGCTGACGCAGTCTGGCTAGGTTTATAAATGCCCTCGGGCAGATAGCCTAGTACCTACCTATGAACCTATATGTTTGATAGACCACTAAGGGTTGCACTTGTAGCGGCCATCGGTTTTGGAAACATTATTACTGTCCTTTATATGCCTACTGGGCATTTGACTTGCAACCTTGCAACAGATGAGTAGGCATTCATATATGCAGGGCTCCCCCTCCAACCCCAGCAGCACCTGTTGAGGTGTAGCTGAATCCTGTCACATGGTCAGCTCCCACAAGTACAGGCCTTTTCCCCTTTACACCTCCTATTCATTTGTCATGCAGCTATCTTTTGCATAGCATCCCAGTGATAGAAAATTAAAAACCTTAGAATAAAAGGAGTTTATCTATCCGTTCCTCTTTTATTTACTCCAGAACTGACTGAGGAGGTAGCAGCAGCAGTAGTGCACAAATTAACAAGTGACCTGTCTTAGAATTAATGAATGCCTGACCTCTGTCAAGGATTTCTTCTAGATGGAGGCCTACAAAATGATGAGAAATATCTTGGATTAGCCAGGGTATCCTTGTCTTACCCTTAAGGCAAGGGTTTACTAATTAATGGAGGAAAGTTATCTTAAGGGCAACTCATGTAAATCTTCTATTAAGGGATGCCCTTTATGTTGCTTTAAGTCACACAGACTTGCTTAAAGTTTATCTTTTCCAATGGAGTTTGATCTCCACTAGAGTATGTAATTTGAATTCCTGGCTTCAGATATGGAAAACATGAGCTCTAATTCCATTGCTGTTTATGGTAGACATCATATTCCAGAAAGACTGGGTGATCTGGCTTATATTCTGCTTTGCAAATAATGTATGTTAGTTGACAGAATGAACTGGGGGTAACAATGCCAGCATTTCTGACTTAGAATTACACATTCTATGTGACTGAACTCCAGACTTCCGTGATTAACAGACTTTCTCTAAGTTCTCTCTAACTAGACTGGAGATATTATGAAGAAGCTTTCACTGAGTTCCTCAAAAATAGTTTTTTTTTACAGCCAGCTGCAACTTTCATGCTACTGAAAGTCTTCAGATACTTTTTTACCAGAAAAATGTCTTTACTGGATGGTGCACTTCAGTCTCTCTTTCCTTTATAGGGAGCTTAGACAAAATATTTTGGATGTACTCCTTGGGATAAAACATCTTCTTTTTCCCTGACATTCGAGAAATGACTAATTATGGCTTGGAGAAACACAGTATAAAGTTCTGTTTTCAAGAGAAGAATTGTTATTAATGTCTTCATAAGCCCTTAAGTCTGCAAATGTGTTCTGAAAAAAGTTATGTCTAGCATAAAAAAAAATGGTATTCAAGAAGTTAACATCGCCTAACCATGCAGTAGTCTTGCATTCATTCTGTTTTGATCTTAACAATATAAGCAAGAAAATAGAAAGCAGCATTTCTTAGTGATTAAGCTCTATCCCCTTTCAGTCTCAGGGTTCAATACTGCTGTTGTCTCACTTTCTGTGTGGGTCCTTCTTCATCTTCTGCCCATGCCTGTTTGAGCTCTCTATGGTTACTTCAGTTCTCTGCTGCAACTACCACTTCTTAAAACAGGACTGACTACTTTAACAATTGTTGATAAGAACTGTTTACAAGGAAAGAGCACTTTACTTACCTGGTTAAAAATACATTAAAGATAAGATAGCATATTACTATTTCTGTGTACGCAGCATAAGCTGGAGCCTGTGACAATCTCCAGAAACAATACTTTAAATTGCTTTAGCATAGGTTCATAGGTTCATAGGTAGGTACTTGGCTATTGGCCCTAGGGCCTATACAAGCCTAGCCCAAAAGGTATCCTGGCTTTATTTTAAGCCTAGTCAATTACCACATGTGAGAATCAAACCCCGTACCTTGTGTCTGTAAGGTAAACACCTTAACCATTATGCCAACCTCCCACAATATACTAAGGCAATCATTGCATTAGTCTGCAGTTGTTTGTGTGCACAGCTCTTTAGGGGTCTATACTAAATACTAAGCAAAAAACATTTTCTGGTTGTTGGGAGTCTGACTCATAAGGTGTTATAACACAGTCCTCCAGTTTAGGTTCAAAAATGCACACTGTCTTTTGTTTAGTTAATGAATCCCATCAGGTTGTCACTGCTTAGCAAATTGGAAATCATTTTAGTCGGATGGTGTCTGCCCTATTGTTACATAGGTGGCATTTCCAAGGAGGCTTTCTTTCCATGTCAAGTGACCATAAAGTTAATGTTTTCTTTCCAACTTACATCTCTTTAGCAGTACTTTCAATTCTCTGTCTTTTGATAAGACTAGTCCCTTGAAGAGAAGCAACATACATCCCAGACTGCCACGAAATGTAGTATATTTAGCAGACCCACTCCTATGAACAAATCTGAATTGGTAACAAATGTGCAACAGTCTTGTGTAGAAAAAACTCCACAGGTAATTCAATGGATACTGTATAAAATACACTGCTTGGATTGCAATTACAAACAATATTAGTCAGATTGGTAGTAAGGGACATAATTATAAGAGTGTGGATAAAAAACCTCATGAAGGGTTTGGATGAAAGCTCTCATGAGAGATTTTTTAAATAATCTGGTAATACTTGCATCTAAAAGCATATTCTTGCAAAAGTAACATTAGGATTTCTGTGTTCTGTCTTTTTTTTTGTAAAACATTTTTATTAAGGCTTCATATCTTAAGTCACAAAGTATGATCAGTTTATGTAGAAGAAATATTTTTTTTCTCACAGATTATTGAAAATTGAATTTAGAAAATGTGGAATAAAAAAGTTTAAAAAAAATCTATTTTTGGACACTCCATGTGGTTGGCATTACCCCCACAAGCCCCCTAAATTAAATATACCAACTACAATGTCATCCCACAGTATAGAAAAGGGGAAATCTCCTGAAAAGGGCAATGCTAGATCGCACAACATGACAGATTGCGATAAAAATCACCATGACACAAAATATTCTCACAAAAGCCCTTCGGCTAAAAACCTAGCAAAGACTCATGGGATACATCTCACACATTAACATCAAAGAAAGTAAAGTTTAATAACAGTTTCCATTATTACTCTGCTGAACATTTATGATCTATTTATCAATTTTAATTCACTCCAACATTACTTAAACTGTTCAGTTCCTGTCTTCCTTAAACTTTAATCATTCTTATGATGAGAATTATCCTGTATCCTGCATGTATTGTTACCACAAATTCTATTTATTTCTATCATATCTTTCTCTCCTTTTCTAAATATCCCAACTCCATTTCTTGTATCTCCTTTACAATATTCAGTTCTTCTGTTACATTAAGCTTATAGTACTACCTAATTTTTGACATCCATCTATGACCGTATCTGAACATTTCTCAGCTCTCCTCCAATTCATCAGTTCAACCAAGTAGTCCTCCTTCAGCCATTAATGACCCTGTAATTTCTCTATCTCCTCTGATATAGCCCCCAACACCAGCATGTGGGTGAGGGTCCACTTTAACAGTAATCACACCTTATTATTTAGGCACTCTGAGGCAAAACATCACTTATCGGTGGGATCCTATTTACGTGTGGCAAAGCTGAGGAGGGGCTTTGGCGGCTTCCAACTGTTATGTCACCCAGTAAGCTCTAATTATATCTCTGTAATGTTAAATGCAGTTACTAGATTTGATTCAAAAAAGCCTCAGTCTGGTTCAGAAATTTCTTCAGAATTCTGCAAGTTGATAACAGGTGTAATGCATTTATTCAAGAGGAACTTCTACAATGTGATTCCCTTAAAAAGATTAACTAAACTGCAGGTAGACTAATCTCCATTTTCTCCAAAATGCATAAGTATAATAAATCAATATACCTACTTTGGGGGACAATGATATAGTCCCTTACAGGTACTTTTATTTGAGATCTATGGTTAAAATATTTTTCTATAAAAACGTCAGCTTTGTTTCCCTCTGCCCAGCCAAATGTGTCAGCAACACACCAGGCCACACAGTTTCTAATTTTAACCTGACAAATAGCGTGAAACATCAGTTAGAGCAACGGGCTATGCACAAACACATCTGACTGGCAGCTTAGTACAGAGAACCAACAGATGAGCTGATAATGAGTCTCATCTTGTGACCTAGGATCGATACTTTTACTTTCCATCTGTGTACTGTATCCCTCTGACAAAGTAATTTAATACGAAGGTTCACCTCTGAAAAAAGACACTTGTATCTAGTAGTTCTGCCTGGTTAAAACATAAATACTATGACAGAAAAATATGATGTACATACTCTAGGCTTCAATTTGTGTATCATAAAACTACTGAGGTATCACCTAACTAAACAACAATCACAGATCATTCCTGAAAACAAACATTTTGCACCAAGGTAGCCATATTCCCTTAACAAAGATTTAGAAAAACAACGGTGAAGAGGAGACTTAAATCCTGTCAGTGTGATGCAGCTTGCTACATTAAGTTCAAGTTAACACCATTATGCTGAAAAACTATGAGGCATGCAGACCCTTAGCTTAACAATGTTTACATTTCTGCTGTCATTCTGTGGTGACCTAGATTCAACCCTCATTACAGTCCTTTCTGCTCTGGCTTCTTTGCTTAGGAAAGGCTGTTTGCCAGTATTCATTTCGTATCTCTCAGTCAGATCTTCCAGGAACATCAGTCTTCTTCCGTATTTCTATGAACTGCCTCCATTTCCTTAAAGTAATTGTCTGCATTACAAGGAAGAAAAAAAAAACTGCGAAAAACAAGTTACCAGAAAGGAAGGAATAAACCTTCCCTGCTACAAAAAGGATTTCCACGTTATTACGCCCCGTCCTGTTTACATAAAATGCAGCAAAACAAAGAACTATTGAGCTTTTGCATGCTGAACCAACCCTATTAATGAGAAGCAGAACTTGAGGTTTTGTGTGCGGCTTTTTAAGTGGTTAGAATTTCCATTCTTTGTGGTTACATGACCTTATGAAACAGAATATGTACATTCTTGAGTTTTAACTGGTCAAGACAGTCCGTTACCATTAATCTATTCCAGATTAATATACATTTACAAAATCATGTTGCTATCTGTATACTACCATTTAGACTGCATTGTTACTAGTCATATATTTTACAACCTACAGTTCCTTAAGTGAAGACGTGCCTCTCACTTCACCTAAGAAACTGCATATGCCCCTGAATGCCTGCTCATCCAGAATCATTCATATTTTGTAGGTCTGTATTCCACAATACTAACCAGTTGCTAGTCTTACTTAAAGTTCCTGCCTCCACTACCTAGCTACACTAACCACTGAGTAACAAAGTACCTATTTTATAACATAATAATCTGCATAAAAGTCTGGAAAGACAGCAGGCCAAAACAGCACACAGTCTTAGCAGCAGACACATTACTGAAAACAAAACCAAAGAAAAATGGTAGGATAGAAATGGCTGAATGAATACAAACCCAGTTATTTTTATTTTCTTTAGCGCCTTGTGAGACACATTTATTCCACACTTCAGTTTCCTAGTTTTCTCTCATTCCAGCTCCAAATAACTTAGATCAAAGCTGTGCATATATGAATTCTAAGAATTTTTAAAATGAAGTGCCCCTGCATTTCTTATACTTTTTACTTGCCTTTTGCTTGACTGATATTTCACAGAATTAGGGGTGACTGTTGAGGGATTTAACAAAATTGCTGTTATGAAAAATCATGTGGAACAAAAGAAAAACTTTTGACAAAACAGTAAAACAAATCCAGATGCACACTTAGAGGAAATAGTATATTGTATATTGATACACTCCAGAAAACTGCAAGGCAGAATTATCTACCTTCAACATATTCGTGTTTACTCCCAACTCCACACCACTTGCCTTCATTGTATATGTTTTTACTCCTGACCATACACCGCTCGTCTTCATCATATTTGTTTTTACTCCCAAATTTACACCACTTGCCTTGATCGTATTTGTTTTTACTCCCAACTTCACACCACTTGCCTTCATCATACATGCTTTTACTCCCAACTTCACAGCACTCGCTTTCATCGTATTTGTTTTACTCCCGACTTCACACACCTCCGCTTTTCTAAATGATCACCTTATTCTTATTCATATTCAGTACTGCATATCTTGTCTTTGATTCTAAACTCTGACTATTTCACTCGACTCGCTCACTATTCTCTTGGATTCTCAGTTGCGTCTATCTCACTTCACTACTCTTATCACTTTTAACTTTCACTAACATCACCCTGATTCTTACAGGTCTTTGTGTCTTTCTTTATAACTTCACTGCCTCCTCATCTCATCACAAGTAAATATGCTCTTCACTACTTCTGATATTTTCTTACCCCAGTGACTATGAAATCACTCTTACACCCAACATTTCCTCACCTAACATAATCCTCCATTTGACCCATTCTCTACAAAAAGTTGTCAGTGGTTTCCTCTGGTTGTTCTGGTTTCCTTCCACATTCCAAAGACATGCATCTGGAATGTTTCTCCCTTGGCCTCATCTGAAAATGCGCTCTGTCCCAGTCGGAATTTCACGGTAAACAAATGTTAAATAAAAATAAACAAATAAAATTCTTCACCAGAAATTGCTCCACGTCTATTCAGCAGCTCACCTACTCTACTTTAAATACAAAATGTTTACATGTCCTTACTACCACCCCAGAAAAAAGTAAAAAATAAAAATAAAGTTATCATTATAAAGCCACTTATTTCACTACTGCCAACATTCTTAAAAAAATAAACTATGTGATGACATGCACTCTAACCATGGTTCTCCTTCCATCTCTACCTTCTGTGATGCCTACCAGTTCTACCAGTATGTGATGGTCACCGATATGTGTCATCCCCACACTGGGCCAGTAATCAAGGAGCCTGAATACTCACCACTGACACTGGAGAGGGATGTGCACTTGGAATACAAATGGATACACTAAGTATTTCCAGACACAGACCTCTCTGCTGCAAGTACAATTTCCCTTAAGAGCACACAGGGAACACACTCAGCCAGGGTTCTGGATGTGTCTATATCTATCTCACTTCAGGTCCTCAATAAGACTCCCCACTGGTACAGCTGTAGGGTTAGGTCCTCATCCAAGTGTTCAAGTCAAGTCCTCCAGCACTGTCTCTGTAAATCCAGTGCTTTGTGTCCCTGCCTCAAGTAGCTGACACACACTCACACACTGGGAGATTTGATTTTCCACACACATGCACCTGGAATAGGCTGGCATAGATTTGCCTGCTGTGTCCCCTTCTTCCCAGTGTATAAGGTAGTTATCATCACCACCTGACACTCCCCAATCAGTTACTCTAAGGCCCTTAACACAGGTGGCCCATTATACTGTGTAATATCAATACTAATACAAATGGCAGTAGTATAGCAAGATGGCTAGGCCTTCTGGAGTGGCCCACCAAATAAATATAAGTACTCTCAAAGGATAGATACTTTCTACAAGGCCCAGCCACAACAAATGTTTTAAATATGTTTAATAATAAATAATAAAAGAACAGGAAAATATTGACTATATATTTACATTAACCACAGATTTCAAATCACAGAAAATACTGAAATTAACAGTGATGGATAGACTCATACAAATAAAGAAAAACACTCTCTAAACTAAGCTTCACTATATTCCCGACTGAATCTAAAAAAAGTTTACTGTTCCCTAGTTACATCACTTACTACCGCAAGGCAGAATGCTGTGGGTAAGGGTCTTTTTAGTTAGGCTTCCCTAAGAGAATACTCAGTACTCTGAGATTTCTCCTTTTAATATCTAAAGTATAATTTCCAAGAGGGCTGTCAGAATTACCTCATCTGGTTGCCTGACTCTAGGTTCTCACAATATCCCCCTTTGAGGCTGAGACAGGAATTTAGCACAGATGGCCACAATACACATGCAAATGTTTATGGCAGGGCCTGGGTCCCCCCTCTTTTCACTGAGCTAATGAGCAAAGGCTTTTTCCCAGACCCAGAATCTCTGGTCCTATTCAGCACTATGGAGCACCATTTAATAGTTTAACAGCTCAGTCACAATTCCCTTATTTTTCTTAAAGTAAGCTGGTTAACATCTGCTGTGCCAATATTCTCTATTAAAACATATACATTTATTTCAGTTACAATAATACATATATTTTTTTCATTCTGCAAGGTGCACTGTTGATACATTTTAACACAAGCAAACCTCACAAATACATTTTCAGCACAAGCATCGGTACAAATCAGTTTGATATACAAATAACATACAGTTCTAATACATTTGTAACACAAGCATCTTGTATAAATCAGCTTGATATTCAAAGGACATATCATTCTTTGCAAAACTCCATCTGGCTATGCTGGCACTTACCCATATCATCACACCCCCTAGCACCTATATCCCCTCTGCTCACCTTTAGTAGCTACAAGCAACTACACTTTATCTCAATAAATATGCATAGCATTTTTAGAAAATTTGCCAAACTGCATGCCTGGGTCTCTCATTATGCACCATATAGTGCTGCCTTGCTGAGACATGGCTACAACCTCATATAAAAGAATCAGAAATTATTACCCCAGGATACAACATCATTAAAGCTGACAGGTTAAATAAAAAAGCTGGAGGGGTAGTTATCCTCTACCCTAAAACTATGAAGTTTCTCCTCATACAAAAACTCTGCCAAATTCAGTAATGCAGAGCTACTTATCTACTACATCAATTTAAATGACCACAATCTCCTTTGATAACTGTTGCATATATCCCCTCTGGAAGCAACATATCCTCCTCTGAAGACATCCTTTACTAGCTATCACACAATATTATCAATGAAACATTCATACTAGGTGATGTCAGCATCAGCTTTAGTACTTTCACTTCTAACTATCTTTTTCTAGCATCATCCTTCATGGCTTCAAACAGCTTCTTACTTATTCTACTCGCTATAGCGAATTCCAGGACACTCTAGTTCGATTCTTAACTGGATTCTAGTCTCTGATGCTTGCAAATACACTGCATCAGGAACCATTCCTGAATCCCTTAGCGATCACTGTCCTATATATGCTATCAGATATATTACTCACCATGCCAAACGAGTATAAAAAAAACTTGTAATCTGTCAAAAGTTAACCCTGAATCATTTTTAGCTGCTCTGAACTCAGTTAACTGGGCTATTTTAAAAAGCATTGCCACTAGAGAAGGCAGTAGAAAGGTTCATTTCAAATTTTGTAGTCATCCTGAACAACTTTGCACCACTATGTGAAAAAAAAAAAGTGAAATCTAACTTTGTCCCTTAGCTTAGCAATCAGAGTACAAGTCTTATGCAACACAAAAACAAGGCATGGAAAGAGTGGCAGAAATGTAAAACTCCACAAAACCTACAGTTTACTTTAAAGAACATCATAACCTTACCAAAAAGCTAGTCAACCTTGAAAAGAAATGCTATGATTCTGACTTACAAAATAATTATAGATATAGACCAACAATTCTGGTCATCCATTAAGCAAATTTTATATCCTATACTCCCCCCTTAGAAACAGCCACCAAGTTTAACTCATAACTCATGGATGCATAGCTGCCCTCAAAAATGAATCCTTTCCTGACTTGTGTCTACCCTCATCCACTAATACTCCCACCCTCACACTAAAACTTGCTGTCTCCATTTCATAATATATTATATATGAATATTATCTAATCTTAAACCCTGATCACCCTCTGCAGAATGAATATTATCCAAACTTAAACCCTAATCACCCCCTGCAGATAGCTTTCTTCCAGAATACGTCAAAACTGATGATAATGTAATTGAGTATCCAGTCTCTCTCCTTATAAACAGGTCAATACAGGAAACTTGTTTTCTTACAATCTAGAAAATATGTCCATAAACAACTACTCCAGCATCTCTTAAAAGAGCAATTGCTAACTTTTGCTCAACCTGATTTTAGACCTGCCTGTAACATAACAATACCCTCTTAACTTTTACAAATAACATAAATAAAGCCAGGATAGAGCTAAAGTCATATTGTCCTTCTTTATAGACTTAGCAGAAGCATTTGACAGTGTGCCTCTTAAAAAAAAAGAAAAAAAAAACTCCTACTACAACTGTTCACAATGGGTATCTGATGTTTTACTCTGCAGTGGTTTAATAATTATTGGTCAGAACGCTACCAGGCAATCAAAATGGAATTCTGCCCTTTCGCCTACATCTAACTATCATTACAGATGTACTGCAAGGCTGTATCCTTGGTCCTCTTATGTTAATCTCTTAATAACTAATCTTCATATTTCTATACAACAAGCATCCCTTATACAGTATGCAAACAAGTCTGCCCTTATCTTCCTCTTGGACAAGCTAGAACACTTAAAAAAGATTTCACAACATACCTTTAACTATTTCAAAAATTAGCTTTGTAACCACCTGTACCCATGAGAAAAATAACTTTAGATCACTTCCCCAAAAATATGTCAATTAAAGTAGTGGTCATGCAAACCTGCTGAGGGTTACAATAGATGACAACCTCAAACATGGCCTCCACATACATAGCAATATATAAAAAACTCACAAAAATACTAGAAATGTTACATAGAGCCAAAATATCCCTCACTGCATCCACATGAGTAACTCTTGCCACTATATACCCACTCCCCTCTCTGTTATATGGTTCTCCCATCAAGAACAGTTTTACAACAAGTTAGCTGGATTTGCAGCTCATGCGGAGGACACATCTTATTCTATGGTAAAAAACTCTAAATTGGGTAGAATTATCTAACAACTAAAGTATATCCCAACTTTTCTTAACACCCAAAATTATATTTAATTCCACTTCCCGCCCAGCTATAATTACAATTCTCCAACACTGCTTCCCAAATCATCACCTTCAATCTTCTGATAAAAATCTACTTGATATTTGTAAGCCTTACAAAAACTGCGGTCAAAGTCTGTAGTCACACTATGTAGCAAAACTCTGGAATAAGATCCCTGCACCAATCAGAGAACACATAACATTCAGTTATTTAAGAACTCTGGAATAAGATCCCTGCACCAATCAGGGAACACATAACATTCAGTTATTTAAGAACTCTGGAATAAGATCCCTGCACCAATCAGGGGAAATACATAACATTCAGTTATTTAAGAACTCTGGAATAAGATCCCTGCACCAATCAGGGGACACATAACATTCAGTTATTTAAGAACTCTGGAATAAGATCCCTGCACCAATCAGGGGACACATAACATTCATTTATTTAAGAACTCTGGAATAAGATCCCTGCACCAATCAGGGGACACATAACATTCAGTTATTTAAGAACTCTGGGATAAGATCCCTGCACCAATCAGGGGACACATAACATTCAGTTATTTAAGAACTCTGGAATAAGATGCCTGCACCAGTCAGGGGACACATAACATTCATTTATTTAAGAACTCTGGAATAAGATCCCTGCACCAATCAGGGGACACATAACATTCAGTTATTTAAGAACTCTGGAATAAGATCCCTGCACCAATCAGGGGACACATAACATTCATTTATTTAAGTTGCAACTAAAAGAGTTCCTGTCTGACTGCTGGTTTTGTACTTGCTGCTCTCCTGACTAAAATTTCACCTCCTTCCTTTATATATATAAAATATCTCTCTTTTTCCTTGTTTTATTTCCCTTACTCTTAATCTTGCTGCTATTCATGATTTCTTCTGTCTCTTTTCCAGTTATTATCTCTAACAAATATTTTTTCACTCTCCTCTCTCTTCCTCCTTACCTACTGTTTGAATTTTCCACTCTGAGATTTCCTTTATTATTAAGAAATAAACTCTTGTGCTTCTAACATGTCAACATGTTTCAGTGCTTCGTGATATTGTATTTATCTTGTTTTAATAGTGGTATATGTATATTATTATATATGTCATGTGTATTAATATTTGTATTAATCTATGTAGTGATAATATATTGCAATACGATATCAGTTTTCACCCATGTATATGTATATTCTGTTCTTTTATTTGTGGAGGTTTTCTCCCCAGGCCTCCACTGAAAAATGGGTAAAAATTATCCATTCAGACTCTCAAAGTAAACAAATGTCAATATATATATATCTATATATATATATATGCAGATATTTAAATGACATCCTAATTAGATCACATGACTGCATGTTAAAGCTGTTTCAAATTCAACAACTCCATATCAACCATCATCTCATATATAAGATTTTAAAACGTTTAACTGTTTTTATTTTGTACATTTCACACAATGCTTACCAGATGGTTTCCATTTACATGACTGTGAAGTCAGCTATTATTTATTTATACTGCAAAGCAAAACAGCCTGAGCCATTGATTTTTAACATATAGGGTGGCACATGTCATCATGTGAATGCTTAGAGGCTATTTTCACTGTTTGCATGTTTCTGCAGCAAAGGCAAGATTCACAGAGGCCACTTTTGCTAACTTGTGATGGCTGAGAATAAACACAGGCAAAATTAAATCACAATGACATGCAAATGAGAAATAATGTAAAATAGCACATGAGAAACACAAAAATCCAGGCAGAGTGGCAAACCCAACTAGTCCAAGTGCAGTGACCTGGTAGCCAAAAAATGAAAGTAGAGCGAAGATAATCCAAGTTAAGATCTTTATTCACATCAAATGGACAAAACGATATAACAAGCGCTTTCGCTCAGCATAATGCTGAGCTTCCTCAAGTTAATTTTAAAGAAGCCAAATAGCCACATTAAATAGTCATTTCTAAATCACTAAATTGCTTAATTAGTTGAGCATTGCAATTCAATGTAACAACTGAATGATACAATTAAAGGAGAATGCAATTAAAAAACATCTCCAAGCCAAGGGTGTCGCTGGAAAGTAGTATGTTAAAAACTTGAATTGAATAAAACAGTGCCACAACCAAAAACAGGGTTAAATAAAGGAATGTCACTACAATAAAAATAGGATTACATTAAAGAACATTGAAAATGTTTAAGAATGTTACACTAAGAGAATTTGTTAGATAGTTTAAGAAAATATAAATATAAATATATTCTTGTATTATTAAAAAGTAATTACAATAATAAATATCTAAAAAACAGTTAAAAATGTATATTTTTACAATGTGTGATGACACTGTCTAAAACGCAGAAACCTCACAAGTGTGCCATTTTGTTTTTAAGAACGCTGATGATATTAATGTTGTCATTCATGCCTGGGGGTCTATTGGCGTTCAGCCTTAGTTGCCAGAGAAGTTCTCTGTATTCCAAGGCTGTCTCCCAGTCACCCCCTCTGGCATCTGGCACCACTTGTTCTAAAACTAAAAACCTCAATTCATAGTTGGGGCATGTTAGGGAATGTTTAAAAAAGGCATTAGAATCTTTCTGCTTGGAAATATCATAAAAATGTTCATAAATTCTTTTTCTAAGGCTCCTTTCAGTTTTGCCTATGTAGAAACCAGTACAGGCAGTACAATACCCTAAATAAACTACCCCTTTGCTTGCACAGTTAGTGGAACAGTTAGAGTTAAAAAGAAAATTCCTGGAGGGGATATATAAACTGGAGGCGTTGAGTATAGCAAAACATTGTTTGCAAGCTCCACATTTAAATGCACCTGTTCGGAGTGCCTGCGTGATTGCCAAAGAGTTAAATTTCCCTTCAAGTAATACTTTGAGATTAATATCTCTCTTTCTAGTAAACTTGGGAGAAGTAGGTATTACCGTCCTTAATTCTTCATGCAAAGTGAGAACTGGCCAATGTCTTTGGATAGCTTCTTCTATCTCCGTGGAGTTAAGGCAATAAGTGTAAGTGAAACTACCATAAACTGTCTCCTCTTTGTTGCTGGTGACTATGGCACTAGGGGAAATACCCTTACCTAAAAGTGGGGGGTAAATTGTTTCCCTATTATCAATAACTTCCTGTGCTAAAGTGTTAACCAATGAAGCAGGGTACCCTCTTTCCATGAACAGAGACTTTAAAAATTTGATCTCCTGTAAAAAGTCGCCAAGAGTGCTGGTCATTCTGGAAGCCCTAATGAATTGTCCTTTAACAATGCTCTTTTTTTGACAAAAGGGATGGCCGCTTTTGAAGTGTAAATAGGAATTGGAAAATGTGGGTTTCCTGTACAATTTAGATTGTAAGGAGCAGTTGTCTAAGTCTTTATATAGTGTAACATCCAGATAATGAAGTTCAAAATCACTAATAGTATGTGTAAAGGACAAGAAATGGGTGGTGGAGTTGAGATACTCAATAAAATTCAGAAGTTGCCCATGGGTGCCCCCCCCATATAATGCAAATGTCATCCAAGAATCTTTTGTAATGTATTAGATGTTGAGCCCAACCGGTAGAAAAAATAAACCTTTGCTCCCATCTATGTAGTACGACATTAGCGTATAAGGATGCACAAGGGGCACCCATGGCTACCCCTTTTCTCTGTTTGTAAATTTCGCCATTGAAGAATATATAGTTGTTCTCTAACACTATTTCCATAAATTCAACCAAGAGGTTGGTTGTGTTGTTACTCAGGCCAGCTTCAGTGGTAAGAACTTCATTGAACCAAGCCAAGCCGACTGAGTGGGGAATACTTGGGAAGAGTTCAACTATATCAATGGTAACCAGAAGGAGCTCAGGTTTGCAACACGAGGGATCTATTCCCTTGAGGAAATCCCAAGAGTCTTTACATACATGTTGTAAGGAGCTACCAAGATGTTTAGTTGCAAAGTCTATAAATTTGCTAAGTGGTTCCGTTATACCACCTGCTCCAGATACAATGGGCCGGAACTTCAATGGTTCTAACCCTTTGTGAATTTTAGGAATTCCGAAAATAATCGGAATTTTGGGTTTTTGAACATGTAGGTAGTTAAAACGTTTCTCATTAATGGCTCCCTGAAGTAGGTGGTCTGTAAGTGTAAAATTTATTTTAGCATAAGCAAGATTAACTTCATTTCTTGAAACTATCTCATACTGATTAGTGTCTTGCAACATATCAAAAATGTAACCATCATAATCCGTATTGTACATGAGCACCATCCCTCCCTCCTTATCAGGTTTCATTACTGTAATATTCTCTTTTTTCAGGTCGTTAATGAGTCTGTGATTCCATTGGTCCCAGTTAACAGAACCTAAATTAATTTTCTGGGTTGGTATAGATCGAAGTTCATGTTCAACAAGCTCCTCAAAGACCTTAATAGAGGAGTGTGTGGGAGGGTTAAAGGTGCTAGTTCTAGAAAGCCCTTGGTTGACGTAAGGTTGTCCTTTAAAATAAAGTGAAAGGTTAAGGCTCCTTACAAAAAGTTTTAAGTCGATGAGGGCTTTGGCTATGTTAAGGGACCGCAAGGGTACAAACTGCATACCAAGTGTAAATAAGTTGAAAACATCTTGATGGACCTCCATTTCAGTGTAATTATACACAGTAAAATTACCATTTTTTATAATTTTACATAAATTACTTTGCTGTGTAAATATATCGACTTCAACTGTAGCCCCTACACTAACTCTATCTAACTGTGCCTGTTGCTCCAAGCTTGGGGTATCTGTCTCTGCCCCTTCGCCCCGGTCCTGCCGGGGGGTTGTTGAAAATCCTGGAAGGAATTTTTCCTTCCTTTTTCAGCTAATCTTTCGCTTCTACGTAATGGTTCAGTGTAAGATGTAGAATGGTTATTATATGCATCTCCAAAATTGCTTCTATTCCTATTAATATTATTGTTAGTTTCTTGCTTGTTGCCCCATCTTGCCCTGTTAGGGAGTGGATAAGCCACTCCATCTTTGTATTCATTTAAATCTCGCTCAAGTTTGCGTATTTTGCGGTTTAAAATTTTTATGCAATATTGGTCAACATGTTCAAAAACATTATCATAGTTATATTTAACTTTGGCAAAATTGTTATCATTTACCAATGCATCATTTAAAACATTTAGTTCAGTTAAAAGAATATCGGCCTTATATTCTTGAATCATCACCTTTAACACGTCTATAACAGCTCTGTCAAAGATGTCACATAACTTTTTATAGTAAAGTGAATCTGCTTGAACATTATTAGGAAACTTAAAACAACGTAACCCTTTCGGGACCCGTTGCACAGACACACATTCCTTCAGATAATTAATCTCGAGCTGGTTGCTTTTATAGGCATACAGTTTATCTTTAAGTTCATTGAAATTAAGCTCAGCATTATTGCTGTTATTAACTGCAACAGTACCTTTGTTAAAAATGAACTGCTGACCTGCCCAGGCATTAAAATTAAAGTCTCTCGGTTGCCTTTCGGCTCTATTGTTGTTTGTGGTGCATGGATTTACACCGTGTTCCCCATTCAAACGCCCGTTGGTTTCGTTTAACACATCCGAGAAAGAAACACTCAAGCTGTTAGTGTATCTTGTTGTCGGAACCGCTGGGGGCTTCCTTTTTGGTAGGAAGCCTTGTTGTTGATTCCCAGCTAATGTGATGTCAGAGTTCATGTTGTTTTTTAACAAACTAGTTAGCTGGGTAAGTAAAGAAAGAACCTGGTTGAATTCAGTGCGTGTGACTGGACCATCTTCTTGGTCATCACGCAGCAGCTGAGGGGTGTCAGCGTAGTTGGTGGGTTCTGCCTCCTCGGCCATAGAAAAAAGCACACAGTCCAAACAATGAAGAAATCCGAAGAGTGACAGAGAAACACAAAAATCCAGGCAGAGTGGCAAACCCAACTAGTCCAAGTGCAGTGACCTGGTAGCCAAAAAATGAAAGTAGTAAAATAGCACATGCTAATGAGGCCTTCTCTGTGATATTATGTGATTCATAGTCAGGCTTTTGCGAGTTTCCGCTTAGTCCACAGATTCGTTATAAAAGGTGGAGTTGTACCTTTTCTATCTACTTGCAATCTGCGATGATCCCGTCACTTGTTGCTAGCCTAGCTCTTTCCCTGTATGAGCTGCTTGTCTTGGCCGAGCCAAAACTACTTGTGTCGAGTGGCTCTTGCTATAATTTTGGCAATCTGTGGATACTTGATAGGTTCAGAGTGGACAGGGATATTGTAAGTGTCTTAGTGAGTATGTATGCCTCTCACAGGGACATTGGGAAGAATGTGTGGGCTTTCTATTGTTGTAGATACAAAGGTATGTATAGCTGTCACTATACTTGCCATGGGAACTCTCAAGACTCAGACTTCTGCCTTGAGGATACGTCTGTAGTTCCTGGATGTACTCTTGACACATGTGTAGCAGTACATCTGTTTCCTGATGTCACCTCAGGATTAAGTCAGGACTATGTGTGCATTTTATGGGGTGGCACATACCCCTGAGATACTCGGTGTGATAGATTGCACCCATGTTGCAATTAGAGCCAATAGATTGTAACCATGTTGCAATTAGAGCCAATAGATTGCACCCATGTTGCAATTAGGGCCTAGTCCCATATCTGGCACACTAGTTCACTGTATCTCTTCTTCCTGTATGGTAGGATGCCAGTGGTCATCTTGTTGGCGAGTGGAAAATATTTATTTTTTTTCTTTTTTTTCTATTTTATTTAAGTAGTTATTCGGTGTAAATTAATTGTGAATACTAATATTTTTCTTGTTTGTTTTGTCTCCCTCTTCTTCTCCTCTCTTTTATTTTCTTTCAAGTGATGCTGGACATCCTCTTGAACTATGGCTGATAACACCAGAGAGAAATCATAGAGGAGCTATTGATGACAACTATAAAATCATGTATGTGTTTTGTATGCAAATCAGGCCTTTTTATGCTTATCACTATGAACTGCAGTAATATGCAAATCTGTAACACAACTTCTCTGCATATCCATGCATAGCACAGACATGTATTATCACTGAGGGGGTCATTGACCTCTTGAAGGGTCAATTTAGGTGCCTGGATGAGTCTGGAGGTGCCCTTCAGTATGAGCCAGTTACTACATGCATGATGTTTACTGCGTGTTACATTCTGCACAATATGATCACGTGTCAGTCTAGTGTTAAAGTGACACATGCTGTCATTATGGATCCAAGTTCCAGTCCTGCTATGAGTAATGGTAATCAGCAGGCAGCAACAGTAATGGGTGACCCAATCTATCAGGCTCATGCATAGCATATGGCTGCACAGGTAAAGAGGCAGCATCTAGTCCAGAACTGTAGACAATGACATAGAGTGCAATTTACACATGCAACAATGTATGTGGGCCATGATATGGTGCATGGACTGCTGTCAGTGTTCATCAGACATTCCTTCTCATATTTAAATATTTTTTTTTTTTGTTTCAGAAATGGTACTCATATTATTATTTGTAAAAATCATACCTGACTGCTCACTGATTCATATGTTGCTAAGCATCACATAAGGAATAATCACATTTTTAACCATTTTCCACAATACATTCTGATGAGGTGGTGTTTTTAAGCATGCACATACTGAATGCCTTCAACTGATAAAATTAATGAAAAAAGTGCCATTTCAATATTTAACATTTGTTCATACCTTGCAACTGAATGAAAACTTATATATATTTTTTATTTTACTCAATGTTTCCTCAATTTGAACTATGTTGTCTGCTAAGGTACTGCACATCTGGTTATTTCATTTTGTTATGAACAATAATTTGTGGCTTTAGAAACAAAATATCTTCATTTGTGCAGTAATAAGAGTGAAGTGGCAGCAATGTTTGTTTACCCGGCAGGATACTCATTGTTTTATTCTCATTAGTGTTTCCCTTAATACTTGTGTAGTGCTACTTTAAGTTGTTGGTAATTGCCATTTGAAACAATGATAATGCACAGAGCAGTAATGGTGTTATTCACAGCAATGGTATGTTATGACATGCAGTTTTCCTTCCACAGGTCATGGGGAAATTTTAACCAATACCATAAGAGGAATGAAATGCATACAGTTGAAAAGAAAGTCCCCCCTTCGTTGTTAGTTTTTTAAAATTTTTTACTTTATTTAATATCTTATTCCCATTTAGGTAAAACACTGAGATGTGTTTGAAGGGCAATATATAAGTATCAGAAGTATCGCACATGAATCAAAGTAGGTTAAGGTCAAACATGTCATACACATCTCCTAAAGGTAGGCTAGGTAATGATGCTAGTGATTTTGAAGAGGGTCGATATTCTGACCTACCTGATGCAAGTGATAGTGCAGAAACGGATCTGACAGCACTATGGGACCACGATCAGGACCCTGAATGATAGTTTCTGCTATAAATAGATGAGCATTAATGTGGTCTGCATGAAATATGTTGTGCTTGTTCCCCCCATAGTGATAGTTCTTTATTGAGAAGCCCTGTTCTCCTTCAAAGACAGACTCCTATTTGAGTCTGGTAAGTCCTAAGTATTGTACCAATGACAGTGGCCAGTGGGTACTTGGTGTACCTTCATACTTCACATCAGTGTTATCATGGCATTATCCCTACCACACATCAGTGTTATCATGCCATTATCCCTACCACACATCAGTGTTATCATGCCATTATCCCTACCACACATCAGTGTTATTGTGGCATTATCCCTACCACACATCAGTGTTATCGTGGCATTATCCCTACCACACATCAGTGTTATCGTGGCATTATCCCTACCACAAATTAGTGCTGTCGTGGCATTATCCCTAATCTCTGCCATTTCCACGCAGTGCTGTAAATCCCTGCATATTCCCTGTAGGACTCTGACCATTTCCAGCTGACTCTCTGGGCAGCAACTGCTTTACATGTTTCTTAGGGTAGCTGTGACAAATTCCTGTGCCTGGTGCCCATTTGTAAAGAGGTTACTGTGGAAACTATTACCCCTGAATTTTTGCTATCATCCTGAAAGAGTTCATCTGTGTTTGGAGATGCTGCTGCAAAAATTCATGGGTTTTCTTGTACAATCTGGAGTGTAATGTCAGCATATGATTGGTTTTATGTTGCATTGTCACTTCCTGCGGAGTTACTAACAGGTTATGGGGTGTGAGACCTTAACATTAAACTTGGGGACTGTGTGCCACTTTCCTTAAATTGCCTCATTATAATGATGTCATCATGATCATCATCATCATCTTCAGTGGCCATTCTGCTGCTGATATCCTCAACATTTATTGACACAATGTAACTGTTTGTTTCTGCTGTTGATGTTGTTTGCCTTTCGGCTTTTTCCCGGTAAGGGCTCACCACAGCGGAACTCCGGTCCGCTAATGATTGCCAGTAGATTTTTATGAAACATCAAGGTGCCAGCTCGACGCCCAACCTTCAACGAAGGCATGCCCATTTACGCATGCATGTCTTTCGAACGCTACCCAACCTTCTGCTTCTGATATGCTCAACATTTATTGACACAGTTTAACTGTTTGTTTCTGCTGCTGACCCTGTTAAAAACAAATTGAAAACATTACCAATAAAGAAGTAACATACATGACTGTATACTGAGTAAGGAGGCATGGGTGGCACTTAACCACACACACTACCTTCACTGTCATTATGCACATAAGTGGAGGGTTAATTTGTTAACAGTAACTGTTGTGTGCTAAATGTAATCATTTAATGTCAGCATTCAATTATCTATATACATATATGTTACTGTTTTTAAACCAGCCTTCCTAAGCAGATGTGTCTTGCTGCCCATTAGATGGTAATAGTTAGTGTCTACACCATCTCTGATTATTCCAGTCCCATTATCTTCTTTGCCATGGTCATCCCCATGAATGGAGAGGAGGTATTCTTATCTGGAGTTAAAGGGATAAATGTTGGAGGCCCCTCTAGTACTGGTATGGGAAATTGCATTCTGCCTCACCCTGGCCCTAGCACATCCTACCATGTAATTTCCCTCTTCTTGCATTGTGCTAATGTGCATTTCCTTCATTTGAATGCATTTATATCCATAACCACTTGATTCCTGGCCTTTGCCCTCTGAGCTGGTTTGGGCCCCCTTTTCCAAACAGACGTTTGTTATATGCTCTAAGGACTGCCATGAGTATGTGTTTTTGTCATGGCTAAAGTTATCTTTCATCTGCCTTGATACTTGGTTTTGCATCATTACTTCACTTAAAACAATAGCCACAGTCATACACAAAAAAATCATCTGATGTAATCATCAGTTAAATAACACAACAATGAAAGCATGCCTGCCATCATAATACCAACAAAAAAAGTTAGCTAACATAAAAAAAATAAAATAAAAAAAAACATAATTGCATATAAGTGCAAAGTCTAATCCAGCCAAGTAAAGTTGTGTTGAACTAATGCTTGCACCATCATGAATACATTCACAACAGTAAGGCAAGCAATTTGCTAACCCATGCAGCCTTACTCTGCCACTTTTTGTTTTCATAATACTCTCATTTGTCATTCAGCACTGACATCAGAAATATCTTGGTAATGACACATTATGTTGTGCCAACAAAACGTCCTTGGTACCTCAGTACTTCACAGTTAAATCATGCATTTCTATCATGTGTGCACAATCATTAAATGACAACAAAATAAATGTATCTTACTCAGAGCTCACTCTGCATCTCTACTGCTGCTATAATGAATTTCTATTTGCAAATGACAGTTTTACAATATTTACCAAAGTCATTCCATTCTGCCCATCATATCAATAAAGCAAACATTTCTTCAAGTAAACTCAGTAATCTAACATCATTTTGAACTGTTTCATATTATTTTTCATTATGTCTGTTATTTATTGCTTACTTTAAAAAGTCTGCAGTTTCCTAAACCACTTGCTACCGAGTTCTAGTAATCGCAAGTTAAAATTGTGGTATTAAACTTATTTGCATAAGTTCAGCATCATTCATCTGTTTTGTATGCAAATTTGTTCTTTTTATACTTACCGCTATGGAATGCAGTAATATGCAAATGTGTAAGCAACTTATCTGTGTATGCAGGCCCTGCCCGTCTTGAACAAGGCATCGTGTTCTCGTGAACACACTGGGGATACAGGCGGAATCCACACCAGTCCCCAGCAGTTCCCAGAAATCTACAGGAATGCACAGATAACCTCAGTTATTCTCTAAGCTGACAAATGTTTAGAAAAGGCAATCTGGAGTCATATGCATATGAGTTTCTACAACCATGAAGTAGAATCCCTGCCCATCCAGCATTATGTTGCATACCTTATCACCTCATATCTCTCAGCATTTACTAAAATGTGTTACTGGCACATACAGGAAGACTTATTTCTACAGAAATAAAAAAGACCCTTCAATGAAAATGTATACTCCTAAAATCTAACAAACAGCAAGGCAGCAGCAGTAGCAGGTGTGACTCAGATAAATCCTGATTATTTCATTAATGACTTTTTCCCCATACAAAATAAATGTGAATGTATTCCTTCAAAAAGCATGTAGGTGACAAATAAAACAAATAATAATAGTACCAGGTCTAATACCCCTGCTTATTAACTGAGTCTGGTTAGGGTGATGTCACATCCTAGAGGGAGTGGTTCTAAACCTGTGAACCAAAGCCCTGCTCATACTGTCTTCATGTTGGCACTGACACATCAAGTGATGGGAGCACCTGTGAAGACATGAGGTCACAGTCTGAGCTGGTCTGACAAGGAGACAAAAATTATGGTGTACCTTTTGAGTGATTCATACATGGGTCAGATATAGGTCTTTGTGAAAGGGTCAGACTAGACAAATATTGACATCTGGCAGGAGTTGGATGAGCATCTGTCAACCCTGACAGGGATTACTTGCTCTGACCCCCAGTGTTGACACAGGTACAGTGACCTAGAGAAATGTTGATCTGACCAGCTAGCTGAATTGTTAGATCAGTTGACATTGAGAAGGCCAGAATTCTATAGTATTCCTTTTTTATCTTTAATTGTATCAAATATAGGTTTAAAAGTAAAGTATAAAACAGTTTAATAAATGAAGACACATGCTACAAAAATATGTGTAATTGTAAATATGTCTCTATATGAAACTATGATGCATTATAAAGCACAAACACATATGAATGTAGAACTGCATCTGTATCAACCATGGAATGTTTATGTGATGACATACGTTTATGTTGTTGTTGTTGTCTTTCGGCTTTTCCCGGTTAGGGGTCGCCACAGCATGTCTTTAGGAACGCCACAAGTACTAATGTGTATTTATAAGTAAATAGCATATGTAAGTATTCATATACATGTCTGTAAAATACAAATATATATCTGCATGTGTACACTTACAATTATTCTTTTTTGTGAGTAAATTTATTTATTTATACACAAACAAAAAATATATGCATTGCCACATCATTTCATATACACTAGGTATTACCTAAGTTTAAATACATACAGACAGTTTTTATAAAGAAAGAATTTTGTTTGTGTAGGGTAGAAAATATTTATTAATATGATAGTTGTATAAGATAGTAATTTCTTGTACAATATCAACTGCACGTACAAGATGGCTGAGCCAGGCAACACACCCTAGCCAGAGTGGAGGTTGGGGCAGGGGGTTGGAGATTACAGTGTTAAGTAAATGACCAGCACATGGTTTAGTGAGAGATGACCAGTTATAATACTTCGGTGTACATTTTTAAACAATTCCCTTAAATGCCTACACTTATTAAGCAGAACATTATCAAACCACACAATGTTATCAAGAATATGTTCTGCATCCATATGTAACAGTAAATAAATTTGGTTTAATGAATGTTGTTGCGGTAGCGTTGTCGCCTCACAGCAAGACGTGCCATTCGATTTTCAGCTAGAGTGTCTTCTGTGTGGAGACATGCGTGAATGGGCGTACCTTCGTTGAAGGTTGTGCGTCAGGGCTGGCAAACTCGACATGTAAAAAAAAAATCTGCTGCCAATCATTAGTGGGCCGGAGTTTCTGCTGTGGCGACCCCTAACCGGGAAAAGCCGAAAGACACAAACAAACAATTAAACTTTTATGAGTTCATACAGCTTCATCCTGTGCCTAAAGAAAATTTTCAGTGTGTTACTTAAAACTGCAATTTAAGTATATAAATCATGATAGTTGTAAGTAGAACCTACATTGAAAGTGTACGGTAAGATTCCAAACCACACACATTCCACAAACAGACAAGCTGTGCACACATATAAAAGTATGACAGTTGAAGGAAGATGCACTTATATTTTTTCAATCTGCATTGTCCACTAAACTGAGTCAATAACCAAATTGTAATGACTTTGTGACCCTTTATTCAATACAGTGGACAACACTAAAGATGCTACATGCCATGGTATGTTCGCATATAACCATATCATCAAAAAAGCCAGTAATCATTAAATATTAAGTCAGTTGGCATGACCAAGCCTGTTCCAGCTAACGTTTACAGGACTGGGTGCGTGACCTAAGCTACCTCAGACCTCATGATAAAACCCTTAAAGTGTTGCCTCCCAACCCAAAACACCTCTTGATATGGTCACTGCTTAAACTGAGCACAAACTGCATGGTGAGTCACAGCTGCTGATCACCAACAGGGGGAAACAAGGTGGAGGAAAACCGCAAGACAGCCACCTAATAAGACCCTTGTCTTTTTGGATTGGAGTGTTAGGGCCTTTGTGCCATGCCAAAATTGTTGACAGGACAGTGCTGCTCACCTTAAGAGTCAGGCAACTTAGGACCACTTCGAATCCCAGTTTGCAGACAATGCAACTTGCTGATACGTCATCCTTGCCCAATGAGCTAAGTCAATAACCATGAGCTAAGTCAATAACCACACTGTAATGGCTTTGCGATCTTTTATTCTATACAAGGGACAACATTACAGGTGCCATAGTATGTTCACATATAACCATATTTCTAAAACAGTCAGTAACCATTAAATATTGTTAGTTTTTATAAACTAGCCTGTTTTGGCTGACATTAACAGGATTGGGTACGTGACCCAGGTTACCTCAGACCTGGTGGTAAAGCCCTATAGGTCTTGCCTCCCAACCCAAACACCTCTTGATATGGACACTGGTTAATCTAAATCCAAACTGCCCAGTGAATCAAGGCCACTAAGCACAAACAGGGGGAAAATAAGGAGGGAAGCTAGAAGTTAGCCACCAGCCTGGCATGCCACCGTGCTGTTCTACTCTTATCAGCTTCGAGCCTATGATATCCAATTTCATTAAAAAGGGGTTGAGAGTTACTTCTTAAAAAAATTATTGATGACCATAGTAAAGTCTAAATTAAACAAATCAAAACCTAAATTATTCAAATGTCATTTGCCGCTAGCATAAAAATCAGAGTCCAGTATGTCAAGATCTTTGTGGTGGCTGATCTGAAATCCGATCTGACAGGCCACACTTGTAATTCTGTAATTAATGGAGTGCCAAGACATCTTGATTGCTCCAGAACTCCTAGCTCCTTCCCAATGGATTCTCAGCACAATTGATGACCAAAATAAAACCATATCTAGATGTAGCATGTGCCTGTGCATATTGGATAGAATGCTGGCTAGGAGGAATTTTTTTTTGGAGACCGCGTCAAGTAATTTCCCACAGGGTGGATTATCAGAATCTTGGGCAGTCTTTCATTTTTTATAAGCCGATTCCAAATCTCTCAAAACTGAAACCATAGCAGACCTGAAATGCCAAAGTGGTGAACTAACCATTTTTTTATGATCTAACAAACCAGCATGCCTGGCTGGGTGGAACAAAGCTTGGACTCTTGAAGAAGGAATGTCTCAACATTCAGATAGTCTCTTTCCCTGAATCAGAAATTAAGGGGTTAGTGTCTGATGTATGACAAGAAAGCGTCAGACACCCACCTTCCTGTTTCTTCCATGGCCTTAGCCAAATGCCTCTCCATAGCTAAGTCAGAAGTGCAGCCTATTCAAAATGAGTGGGATGAATACCCCTGAAGAAGTATGCCTTGCCCCTCAATGGCCTTCCATAAGAAGAGGTTGACCTCCACCAATCTAAAAGAACTGCCATCCTCCCAGTTGAAAACCAGGCCCAACCTAGCATCCCTGGGACTGATCCTGTGCAGTAGCTTGAACCAAGGAACTGGGCAAGTGACCAGCCACCTCGACTTTAACTAACTACACTTGCTGCCCTTTACCCAGGTGGCCCATTTGTTTTTCTTAACACATAACCAAATAAACTCCCTGAGAATCACAAGACTGTCCCAGCTTAGTGAGTTTAGTAATTCACTAGCTCGAAAGGCACCAAGGTATAATGAAGTAAACAAAGCAGCCCAGCTTGAGAAGGTATGAAAATCAGTTAGTACCATACCTTTCAACCATACCAAATTCCTCTGTTTTTACTGGTTTTGAGGTCCAAATAATGGGGTGCCATGAATTCCTTAGTGGACCCTTTAATTCTCGAATTACCCAGTCTTTTATTTGAATTTTTTTTTGTGATTTTCTTTTGCTGACATCATCATGTTCAGGGGCATGCGCGGTGATGTCAGCTTCGTGAGAAGCCTGCCAGCCTGTCAGAATTCAACTGAGGGCTTGGGGATGTACCTGACTGTACTGTTATGTTTACACAGTCCATGATGTGCAGCAGCACAGCAGCCAGTTCAGTTCAAACTTCAGAGAAAGAGAGAGAGAGAGAGAGAGAGAGAGAGACCAGGAGAGAGAGAGAGAGAGAGAGAGAGACCAGGAGAGAGAGAGAGAGAGAGAGAGAGACCAGAAGAGAGAGAGAGAGAGAGAGAGACATGGTGGACAACTGAGAGAGAGCATCTTGGCTAGCTGACAACACTTTTTTGTTTTTAATTCATTTAGGTAGAGGCTTCTTTAATAGCTAGAACAAGGCAGGCAATCCCAAGCCATTTCTACTTTGTCAGAGACAGAGTGCAGCAGCAGTTTCATGGGACTTGGAGCAGTCAGCAGTTTTCATGATGGGGAAATATATCACACAGGTTCATAGGTAGGTATTAGGCTATTGGCCCTAGGGCCTGTACAAGCCTAGCCAAAAAGGTACCCTGGCTTTCGCCACCCAAGAAAATTATTTTCCTGTGCCACTGTCAAGCAGGACCACAGAAGTGATCCCTGGGGTGAATTTCCTATTACCCATCCAATCATCAAGATTTTTCTTGAAGAGTGCTAATGAGGAGCTCTGTTTGACATAGATAGGTAGTCTGTTCCAGAGTATGGGAAGTCTCTGGGACAGGAATCTATCCCTCCAGCATGTTCTGTTTATTGTGGTGACAAGGTTTAGGTCCCTAGAGCGTGTAGCTCAGAGGGATTGGGATTTCTTTAAGTGGAGCATGTCCAACAGCTCTGGGTTTTACATAGCTTTGTATATTAGGCAGAGATCGCCTCTGAGTAGGCGATATGTGATGGAGTAAAGCTGGAGTTTTTTGAGACGGTCTGCGTAAGGCATCTGTTTGAGGCCAGTAATCCTCTTTGTGAGGTATTTTTGCGGCCTTTCCAGTTGTTGTACATGTCTTGTGAGGTACATACCAAAAGGGGCGTTGTACTCTATAATGGGTCTAATGAGTGATGAGTAGAGGGGAACAATGACCTCTTTTTTTCTGGATGAGAAATCTTTTGTGATGAGGTGTGCCACGTAAAATGATTTCCTGACCACTGTGGTGTTGTGATTATCAAAGGAGAGACTACTGTCCACCTGTGTCCCAAGGTCTCTTATCACACATTTGGTGTTAAGTAGATTACCGCCTATGTGGTAGTTCATGGGTACAGAGTTTTTACCAAAGGGGATGACAATGCCCTTTTTGACATTGAGCTTGAGACTATGTCTTTGACACCAGGCATCTGTCTCAGTGAGGCCCTTTTGTAGGCTGTCCACATCATTAGGAGTTTTGATTATGGCTCCTAGTTTGCAGTCATCTGCAAATTTAGTTAGCAAAGACCTTCTGTGTTAGCCTGTACTTCAGAGAAGTAGATACGAAACAGAAGATTACCCAGGACTGAACCCTGTGGTACTCCACTTGTCACTGGTCTGAAGTCTGATTTGGAGTCTGCTACTTTCACAACATGTTCTACTTCTTCCCCCGGCTCCTCCTCCACCTCCAGGTAAAATAAAGAAAATAAAATGTAAAATGAATGAGTGAGTCATGAGCTACATTCATGTGAGTAAGGAATCAAAATAAAAAAATTAATAAATTAAGAATCTATTCATTGACCATGGTCAATTTTTGCTTAGTGCATTCATATCTGCAGGGCTGAGGTATAACAGAGCATAGTAACAGCACTACATTGCATCACAAGACGTTGGCATAATGGTTAAAGGCTTTACTCCACAAACAGAAGGTGCAGGGTTTGACTAACAGGCCATCTAATTGTAATTAGGGATTCCGCTACTGGCAGTCAACTGAAATTTCATACATTTTTTAATGTGTGCGACTCCATTTCTGTAGAGTTTTAACATTCTAAATAAAAAAAGAGCAATTATTAAATCTGTCCTTTATTTGGGGTCCTTCTCTGGCATTATTATTTTTCCTCCCTGGCTGTTAAGAGATTAAAATTCATGGAGACCTGTTTTGTAGTGCTTTAAAGAACAGGGCTGGCCCTTGCATTGGTCTGTAGGATTATAAATTGTAAGGCAGAACATTTACTCCTTAAATGTCCACTGCTTGTCTGTAATACTGCACAATGCACATCTTTATTTTACAAGTTACAAATATGTGATTAGACAGGTATAAAGCTTGTGTAAGGATAGCATTTGTGAATTTTTCTTTACAATTGTTACATATGCTTAGTCGCTTACTCAGATTATAACAGTGCAAGTATGAAGAGTTTTAGTCAGAACATGAAAATGTGGGATGTGAGATTCTGTGAGTTGCACTTTTCAGCTGGTAGAAAGCATAGTGATCTATATTGGGATAGATATGCTAGACTCTAGTGAACAGCAAAAGCATTTCTGCCCTGATAACTTGTGGTATTTACATGATAAATGGAGCTTTGGGTTTCATTTTGTGCTGTTTTATCACATTTCAGTACTAACTTTGGGAGGCCAGTGGGGCCACATTAATCTGCCTGCTGTCCTGTGTGCATCACCTGACTGTACCAGCTTTCTCTGGACTGGAGATGGACCGATATGAGTGGGAAGAAGTTGAGATGCAGATATGACTGGGAAGATGTTGAGATAAATGGGGAAACAATTCTTTCTAAGGACAGCAGAGAACTCAATGTCATACCCCTCAATCTTTAAGAGCAAGAAATCTGGACAAAACCAAAACTAGTGGTGGGACAAAGGCCCAAAAATAGGGACAGATTTTAAATATTCTTTCCTCAAACTCAGTTGCTAGAATAACATTGTTATGTATTTACTGAGAGATATGAAGTCTAAACACTAAATGAAAACTCCAGCCAAGCTGGAACTTCCAATGAGTGACTTCTCAAACCTCTTGTATCAGAGGCCCATGGGTTATATGCAAATGACCCTTATGAAAACCAGAGTTTTTCTGTGTGACCTTCTCACTCATTGTTTTAGTTTGTTATTTGGGATATTTTGCAGTCACCCGTATGATAATGGACACCAGCTGGGTATAACAGCCCTGTGTTTCTTATACTTAGTCAAACACTCTGCTGTGCTGTGCTGATGAGGTCATAACAAGACCAAAATTTGCATATCCACAGCTAGTGGGGTTTGGCTTTATTGGCCTGAAATTGTCCATTAAAATGACAAAACAAGACATGGGCATTCGGAATCGCCATTTAGCTGAAACACCTGGTGTTCATAAATGTCATTTGCATATATCCCATGAGCCTCTGATACAAGAGGTTTGAGAGGTCACTCATTGAAAGTTCCAGCTTGGCTGGAGTTTTCATTTAGTGTTTAGTTTTTACAGATTGGTTTTAATGTGTGACCTTCTCACTCATTGTTTTAGAGATATGAAGTCTGAAATTCAAATGTCTGCCATTATGTATTATTGTTTAGTGACTTCAATCTTCATGTTGGTATCCCACAATCCCATTGGAGTGGGGGGCCTACACGATTATTCAGGCAACTTTTATGTTAATCAGTGCCCCGATTTTTGGCCAGTTGTACCTACTTTTCACAGGTCTTTGTCCAGATTTTTGATGTTTCCAGGTTGAAAGGTATGGTTACTATGCTATACAAGTCCTGAATAATGATGACAAGAAGGTGTGTCCCTGTCAGCTTCCTGGAATCATGTGAAGCCCCTCAAATATTCTTCCAGTCCTTAATCAGCCTGCCAGACAGTCAGTGGCTGGAGACATACTGAAGGCCAAAAAAGCAAGCCAACCAGCCAAAAGCTGCTAAATAAACCCATAGTGTACTGGGCAAATCTCCTAATGTGCACCTGAAAATAAGGAAGTGAAGGAACAAAAACAATCACTGCATTCTGTAGTAAGGGGAGAAGGACCTGTAAAATACCTTGAAAGTCTGAAGTGATGATGAATAAACCTTCCTGGTATTACTGGCCCATGAATTTGCCAGCAACAATACAGCTACTCTTCCCCAATTAATGAAACTTCTGGAGGAATTACGGTGCTCTTCACTTCTATATGCATGGCCAGTTGCCAAAACCTGGTGTACTGAAAATGGGAAAGACTATCAGCTATAGGATTGTATCAGCCAGGCAAATGCAGAGCTAGACAAATATCCAAACTCAATAAAACTAAAAGTTTAATTACAGAGTGTACCTATTTGGACTTGGAAGACCATTTGTTGAGAATGCAGACAGCCTCAGCATTGTCTGTTGTGTAATTTGTCCGTCCACACTGAAGTGGCTACCCATGTAGGGAAGATCTCCAGGAAAGTAATATTCCTCCTCCTGTCTTTTAGCCAAGACTCTGGCTATTTTTTAGAGAACCAGCTGCCTTGGAAGTAACCTCCCATACAAAATCTTAGTGCCAAATATGTAAAAAGATTAAGGTGGCTGGATGAAACCCAAGGGGACTGCCAAAATGACACACCATAAAATTGGTTCAAAAATGTGAAACAGAGTCAGAGGTCTTCTTTAACCCTTCTGGTCAGTTGAACCCTGTAATTCTTGGGTTTATTTCCATTCAAAAAGTCAGAAATGGACAGAGTGAAGTCATGTCTGTGGAAACTGCCCTGCAGTCAAAATTCAATAGCCCATGAAGCTACATGATTTCCTCATGCAAGATTTATTGATCCCCAGAAATTTCCAAATTAAATACCTAGTCTGCTTTGATTTATTTTGCAGAAGTTTAAAAGAACTATCAATGGTATCAACTGCTAAACCCAAAAAGGTCAAGACCTGCCTCAGCCCTTCTGACTTGTCATCTGCCAACAGTATACCAAAGACTCTACAAACCTCTTTGAAGGCCATCATAGCCTGAACTACCCCTTCCCATCCTTCATCTACTATCAATCAATCATCCAGTTTAATGGATCACTGACTGATGAGGTGCCCTGTGCTGCCAACACCAATGCAAAGCTGTTCTGAACAGTTGAAAGGTAGCACAGGCTGCCAAGCATCCCATGGGCAAGGCAGTGTTGAAAAACAACTTCCCTTCAAACTGAAAACTCAAACATGGCCAGTCCTTCTGCTTAACAGGAAGAAGCTGGAATGCTGACTTGATGTCCAGTTTACAAAGCCAGGAGTTGGAATATCCCAAGATGACCTCCAGTGCCTAATCCAATGTACCTTAACCTGGTCTTTGTCAATGAAATTGTTGGCTGAGGCACCCACAGGTTGTGAGAGCTGGTGAATCAGCCTGTACTCACCTTCCTGTTTCTTAGGAGCTAGACCAATGGGAGAAATTTTGAAAGTGGACTACTAGGGAGGCATGGAAAAGGGGCCAATTACCTTGTTGGCTTCCCATTATTATTTTATTAAATTAGATGCAACGTCTTTGTGAGGACAGCCGCAGTGGTGCAGCGGTTAGCGTTGCCACCTCACAGCAAAGGTTCTCCAGTTCGATCCTCAGCTGGGGTGCCTTCTATGCAGAGTCTGCATTTCCTCCCTGTGGTTGCGTGGGTTTCCTCCGGGTACTCCGGTTTTCTCCCACATCCCACATCCCACAGACATGCTGTAGGTGGACTGGACACTCTACATTGGCCATAGGCATGAGTGCATGCAAGTGTGTGCCTTCTGTTGAAGGTTGGGCACCAGGCTGGCAAATCGACACCGTAAAACTCCACTGCCAATCATGAGCGGACAAGTGATCTGCTGTGGTGTCCCCTAACTAGGAAAAAGCTGAAAGAAGAAGAAAAAGAAGATGCAGTGTCTTTGTGACCCTTAATGGCTGAAAGGTTTCTAACCAATTTCAAATCTAACAGAAACAAAGAAGCTATCTTGAAACCATTACTGAAACCTTCAAGAATGACCTTGGCAGCTTTTTGGTCAGGATAGTCTGACATCAACTGGGTCAATTTATCTAGTCAGATTGGTGAATGGGAGGGATGTGGATTAGTCAAAACCCTTGCAACAACAGCTATGTGGCCAACAAAAACTGCTTGAATCTAGAAGAGTTATCCCATGAACCCCAAGTCCTCCTTCAAGGTGAGATGATGCAATGCTTGGCATACCCTGCCTTATGATCTCCCAACACCTAGACATAGGGTGACCTTTCCCACAACCAGAACACAAGTGACTGAACTTACAAGATGACCAAAGGCACTTTTTTAATGCCCAGCATAACTTTGCCTCCCCATTGCTTCTGCAAAAACACTCCATCTTACTGGTGCTTGGGTTATCCAGCATGGTACTCAGCCAGATGTTGGGGTGCCTTAGTTCCCACCTGAGGGACTGTCTATGGCTTTTAATTCCTTGAATTGCTGATTATAATTTGACCAGCCTGAGCCCTCTTTGATGTGGCGTGCATCCCTAATGGCCAAAAAGTATACTAACAAAGGCAGTGTTTAGCTTGGTTCCTTTTTTATAATCACTCTCATGAAAACCACAAAGCCTAATGACCACATATCCCAGTTTTTCACTGTCACCCTAGCTGAGATCTTTCTCCCAATGACTGCCAGAGCTACCGTCAAATCCTTATTAGTAGAATTGTTGGCATCAATAATGTGCCATATTCCTTCTGTATCTGTCAGGTCAAATATCTCCGCAAATTTCCCATTGAGAATCTTTCTTTAACTCTGTTGGGGATGTGGGCCATAATGTGAGACCCAGGGGAGGAGGAAATTGAAACATTCAATGTAGCCACGAGCGACAAGAACTCAGTAATGCTAATATCTGGGTCAGATGACGTAACTCTCAGAAGAAATTATGGTCTCAGGCCCACTCTGTATATTGGGTAAGGGTGGGGATGAAACCTGCCCCAACTTGGTCCTCCCTACCTTCCCAGGAGGGAAAATTGAGATGGTGCCAAAGTTCCTTTCCAAAGCTAGGTCAAATAAACTAACCATCCTTTCATCTGGCAATGAATTGATAAACCCTTCCAGGTATTCCTCAGAAGACTGGCCTCTGTCATTTAACCCTGGCTTTGGTGCCCCCCCCCCCCAAGCCATTACCTTCAATTTCTGACGTGATTTCTGCCAGTGTTGCTGGATTAATCCTTGGGCCTAAGGGATCTCTTTTTTTCCATCTTAACCTCTTGCAAGGAGTGGGCCCATCCACTAACTCTTCATCAGGACTCACCACTGGTCTCTTCCTGCAGCTTTGCCCTTGTTCCATCATCTGTGCTACCTCCAAGTTGGAAAGCAAACCCTGGGCTTCTTGGGGTCAGTGTTACCATCTGTCCTTAAAAATCTGGACTGGAGCAGGACCTATAAGTTAGAAAAAGTTAGGACCATACACAACAACTAAAAAAAAAAATGTAAACCATTTGTGAAAAACAAACCTGCAGAGAAATAGCAGTTCTAAAGTAGTTAAAAGATACCAAAATCCCATGTAAGACTGGATGCTCTGCTGCTGTGGAGTTCTAGAATGCCACCACTTAATATACTGAACACCTTGATTTGCATTCACACCTGTCCTTAATAAAACTCATGTGTGTGACTAGCTGCTGCAGGGATCTAGAATGCTGACACTTTACACACAGGATGGTTTTTTGCCTTCACACTTGTTCTTATTAAAACACAGCAGGGCCCTTACAAAGGATCAGTCCATCAAACTGAGACATCAACAAAACAGGGAAAAAGGGCCAATATATATACCCTGACACAAATACGACCATCACCTTGAGCATTGTCATTTTCCCTTAAGTGCCATCCACCACCCCTCATTAAAAATTAAAAAGATTCAGGAAAAACAGCCAAACTTTGCCTCATGATCAAGGACATTCCTGAAAATTCAGGGACTGCTGAGAGGTAAATCATTGACAAAAACAGCCCATATGCCCAACCCATAAGCAACATGGCTGTCACCCAAAGAAGCCATGCAAGCCCTCGGACAGAACCAGCAGCACCACACATCAGAGCTTAAAAACAGCACAATGCACAGAACCAAAACAGGGGGGGGGGAGTTCAAAGTCCAAACTGTGACAGACTATAAGCACTGTTCCAAAACCTGACAGAACAACAACCCGGGAACAGCCATGCCCCTGCCGCAGGAAAGAAGTCTATAAATCCTAGCCATTTTCACCAAGTGCAATTCATTTCCTTCCTCCAAAAGCAACCATCAAGAGGTACAGAGACAACAAATGAATAAACCTCAGGGTAATATCTCCCGGTCTCTCGGTGCTGGAGAAAGCCTAAAGTAATAGTGAGAAACAAAGGTCCAAAACTAAAGACAGATTCCAAATATTGCTTATATAAACTTAGAAAGTTTATGGAATAACAGGAAGTGTGCTGTAAGGCATTTTCTGAAGGACATGACTTCCAAAACTCAAATGTATAACATTATCTAGTGACCCCAATCCTCAGTGATTAGCCAAAACCTCAAGTCTGCATGAAAATAGCAAAAATAGTATGCAGTCAGAAAATAGCAAAAATAGTATGCAGTCAGAAAATAGCAACAATAGTATGCAGTCAGAAAATAGCAACAATAGTATGCAGTCAGAAAATAGTAAAAATAGTATGCAGTCAGAAAATAGCAAACATAGTATGCAGTCAGAAAATAGCAACAATAGTATGCAGTCAGAAAATAGCAACAATAGTATGCAGTCAGAAAATAGCAAAAATAGTGTGCAGTCAGATATTCTGCAAAAATAGTATGCAGTCAGAAAATACCAAAATAGTATGCAGTCAGAAAATAGCAACAATAGTATGCAGTCAGAAAATAGCAAAAATAGTATGCAGTCAGAAAATAGCAACAATAGTATGCAGTCAGAAAATAGCAACAATAGTATGCAGTCAGAAAATAGCAAAAATAGTATGCAGTCAGAAAATACCAAAATAGTATGCAGTCAGAAAATACCAAAATAGTATGCAGTCAGAAAATAGCAAAAATAGTATGCAGACAGAAAATAGCAACAATAGTATGCAGTCAGATATTCTGGAAAAATAGTATGCAGTCAGAAAATACCAAAATAGTATGCAGTCAGAAAATAGCAAAAATAGTATGCAGTCAGAAAATAGCAACAATAGTATGCAGTCAGAAAATAGCAAAAATAGTATGCAGTCAGAAAATACCAAAATAGTATGCAGTCAGAAAATAGCAAAAATAGTATGCAGTCAGAAAATACCAAAATAGTATGCAGTCAGAAAATAGCAAAAATAGTATGCAGACAGAAAATAGTAAAAATAGTATGCAGTCAGAAAAAAGTAAAAATAGTATGCAGTCAGAAAATAGCAACAATAGTATGCAGTCAGAAAATACCAAAATAGTATGCAGTCAGAAAATACCAAAATAGTATGCAGTCAGAAAACAGCAACAATAGTATGCAGTCAGATATTCTGCAAAAATAGTATGCAGTCAGAAAATAGTAAAAATAGTATGCAGTCAGAAAATAGCAACAATAGTATGCAGTCAGATATTCTGCAAAAATAGTATGCAGTCAGAAAATAGCAACAATAGTATGCAGTCAGAAAATAGCAAAACAGTATGCAGTCAGAAAATAGCAAAAATAGTATGCAGTCAGAAAATACCAAAATAGTATGCAGTCAGAAAATAGCAACAATAGTATGCAGTCAGAAAATACCAAAATAGTATGCAGTCAGAAAATAGCAACAATAGTATGCAGTCAGAAAATAGCAACAATAGTATGCAGTCAGAAAATAGTAAAAATAGTATGCAGTCAGAAAATACCAAAATAGTATGCAGTCAGAAAATAGCAAAAATAGTATGCAGTCAGAAAATAGCAACAATAGTATGCAGTCAGAAAATAGTAAAAATAGTATGCAGTCAGAAAATACCAAAATAGTATGCAGTCAGAAAATTGCAACAATAGTATGCAGTCAGAAAATAGCAACAATAGTATGCAGTCAGAAAATAGCAACAATAGTATGCAGTCAGATATTCTGCAAAAATAGTATGCAGTCAGAAAATAGCAAAATAGTATGCAGTCAGAAAATAGCAACAATAGTATGCAGTCAGAAAGTAGCAAAATAGTATGCAGTCAGAAAATAGCAAAAATAGTATGCAGTCAGAAAATAGCAACAATAGTATGCAGTCAGAAAATAGCAACAATAGTATGCAGTCAGAAAATAGCAAAAATAGCATGCAGTCAGAAAATAGCAACAATAGTATGCAGTCAGATATTCTGCAAAAAACTGGACAGTTGCTAGGCATGGCCAGGGACGTCCCTGAAAATCAGCGACAGCTAAGAGTTATGTACTCACTACACCAGTTTGTAACAACAACACACTTAACAATACTTTGTAGCCTTAGCTATATTTTCCTTTTTTATATATATAAAGTTAACCCCCCCCCCCCGCTGAATAAATCTCCCCAAACAAAACAAGCAGGCATGAAATGGCCCTCACAGAGGCCATGACAAATAAGAAAGCCCCAAAACCAACCTGGTGACACTCGCAATGGAGTACTCACCTGTATGGTCACTGACAGTGGGCTCCCAAAACCAACCTGGTGAAACTCGCAGTGGAGTACTCATCTGTATGGTCACTGACAGCGGGCACTCAAAACCAACCTAGTGAAACTCGCAGTGGAGTACTCACCTGTATGGTCACTGACAGCGGACTCCCAAAACCAACCTGGTGACACTCGCAATGGAGTACTCACCTGTATGGTCACTGACAGCGCGCTCCCAAAACCAACCTGGTGACACTCGCAATGGAGAACTCACCTGTATGGTCACTGACAGCGGGCTCCCAAAACCAACCTGGTGACACTCGCAATGGAGTATTCACTAGTATGGTTGCTGACAGCGGGCTCCCAAAAACCAACCTGGTGACACTTGCAATGGAGTACTCACTCTATGGTCACTGACAGCGGGCTCCCAAAACCAACCTGGTGACACTCGCAATGGAGTATTCACTAGTATGTTTGCTGACAGTGGGCTCCATTGCATGATTCCTTTGCCTTTTCCTTTGACCTGAATCACAGTACTCACCTTAAGAGTCAGGCGACCTAGGTCTACCCCTAATCCCAGCTCATGAGCAATACGACCTACTGGTAAGTCATCTTTAAAGGAACTATTAACACAGTATGGCAATCTATTTTTATAGTTCATGTGTGAATAAATGTTTGAAGAAATAAACACATATGCCAAGCAAGTGCAACAGAAATTGCAGTGCCTTGCAGAATTGCACTAGTAGTCATGATAACCATGTTGCCTAAGTGGTTAGAAAATCCTTCTATGTGACCCATCTGATCACGAAAGGGTTTGCATCAAGATCTAAGGATGTAATGGTGCCCTTCTACTCTTCCCACATCAGACCCATTATTGAGTACAATGCACCAATTGGAATGTACCTGGCTGGACATCTCCAGCAGCTGGAGAGACCACAGAGGTACCTAACCAAGAGGATTACTGGCCTCAAACAGTTGCCCTATGCAGCATGATTGAAAAAGCTAAGACTGTTCTCTGTTGCATACCGCTTTCTCAGAGGCGATCTCTGTCTAACGTACAGAGCCATGTCCAACCCAGAATTGTTGAACATGCTCCATCTTAGCAAAACCAAATCTATTCAAGCTACACGCTCTAGGGATAAAAACCTCAACACAACAATGAATAGAACATGTTGGAGGGATAGATTCCCTTCGCAGAGACTTCCCTTACTATGGAACAGGGTCCCGTTCTACATAAGACAGAGCCCCTCACTATCACTCTTCAAGAGGAACCTTGATGAGTGGATGGGTAACAGAAAGTTCACACCGGGGATCACACCAACAGCACTACTAGATAGGGGCCAAGGATACTAGCTGCTAGTACAAGGGTCTAGGGAACTACTAAAGGGGCGGTGAATACCGCACAACGTGGCTGGGCTAATATATGCCTTCAGGCAGATAGCCCAGTACCAACCTATGAACCTATATCAGAAAGTTAGACAGAAGTAAACGACCATGCTGTTAAGTGCTCTCCATATAAATGAAGAGGAGACGGACTATAATAGTTAACAATGGAGTAAATGCTCCTAATTGACTGAGGTTGCTCATAAGTATAAAAAAAACTTACATTTAACAAAAGAAATGTAAATAAAAGTTGTTTTCTGTCTCTAACTGATTTCATTACTATATATAACTGCAAGAGGATTTATACACAAAGATAATAGAAGGACTATAATGTTTTCAGTACAGTATTGCAGCCAAATCAATCGAGCAGACATTTTAAATGTATTGGCATTTTGTATATTAAGCCAGCTTATCTCATTAGTATCAATAGACTGCAAAAGTAAAAACCAGCAGCACTTGATAACCAAAATACTGGTTGTTCTCAAGTATGCATAAGAATTCCTCATTTTGTTTTAGTTCATTAAAGATTTAAAAAATATAAAATTCACTGATTGTAAAGATTTGAACCTCAGACACTACTCACAAGCCCCATCAACCAAAAAAACAAAACAAATCAACACTTACTCAAAATTCAGAATGCAACTCAAAAAGCACTTCTTCATTCAAGCCAAATGCCCATGCTTCAGTACAGGACATATCCCCTTCCCTTCCCATAAGATTCACTGGACTGGCCCACCTCAGAAACTAATGATGATATTGTACATTCTAGTCAGCTTGATTTACATTGCCTTGTGCTTGTTCTGTAGAATGTATACACACCGTGCTTTTTTATATATATATTAGTCTGAATTGCTGTGTTATTGATTGCATATCTGTATTTTTTGTTTGTGAAATGTTTTGTATTTCACCCGGCTAAACTTGAAATTGGTTAGTACTGATAAATGCACTACCTGTGTTAGCAATTATAAATGAATGAGTAAATAAATAAATAAATACACATGTAACATTATGTGTGAATTTACTATCTGAATTTTTTCTTTGTCTGTCCTCCCCAGTGCCATGTTTCTATTTTTTCTTATTTTTCTTACTTATTCCTTTTTCCCTCTTTATATTCTTTTTTTTTTTTTTTTACATATCCACAGTCCTTAGGAGCAGCCCAGCTGTGTGCCTCCCGGAATAGGGAATGTTCACCATCTACCTATCCAGTGACATCTTCAAAGGGTTGGTTCGGTGGCACTGATGTTCATCGTGTTTCACTGTTGCAGTCATCACTGTTGGATTCTTCCTGCTGGCAGGCAGCCCTCGATCGGCCAGAGTCCCAAAGTCTGGGTCTGACGTCGGCTGAGGTCACTTCTTCCCTGACGTCAGAGCGCCAGGGGTATAAAGACCTCAGCCGACACCATTTTCCTCAGTCTTTCTTGCCGTGCGGTGCCCGAAGCAAAGCATTTCGCAAGTGCCGGTCGGCCGACTCCTTTTCACTTTTGGTGATTTTTCTGAAGACTTCTTCTTCTTAAAGCTAAGTACCCCATTGGGGAAACTTTTTTCTTGCTCCAGTCCGATGTCAGAAAATGTTAATAATTGTATTTCTGGTGGGAAGCAAATACCTCATAAGGATTTTCATTCATACTGCATTCCTTGCCCAGGCACTGACCATGACGTAGCTAGTTGTAGGTTTTGTGCTAGATTTAACCAACGCACTATTAAGTGCAGGTACAATTTTGCCTTCCATTATTTTGGGAGAAGATTTAACTACAATATGTCATTGGATTCTTATCCGGCTGGAGCACATAAATGGCGCAAAGATAAAGACAGGCCTCCGAGGTCCAAAACGGACGATATTTCTCTACCAGAGCCAGCTGCCGGTTCGTCGGTCGTCAGTGAAGCGCTTTCGCAGCCCCTGTCGTCCGCCACTTTTGAACCACTTGCCTATACCAACTCGCATGAGGAGCCGATGAGGCCTTCAGAATTTCAAGGGACTGGACCTTCAGATAATGCTCCCTCTGATGGGTCTGGAGCCACTGTGCAGGGGGTTTTCAGGCCTACACAGCTTCATGTAAAGATGGCTTCAGTTTTACAGTCAAAGACAAAGACTAAGGCTCCTGCAAAGACAAAGAAACAAGCACAGGCCTCTTCAGTTCAAGGCCCTAGACCTCAGGGACAGATGCTCAAAATGGCTGAAGACCTGTTGACTATGATCAGGGGTTCTCATCCCCCTCTTGACAAAAGGCCTAGGCAAGAGCCAGATTATGATTCATCAGATCAGGTTTCAATTTCTTCTGCTTCTTCCTCTGAGCAGGATTATTCCTTCCCTCCTTATGAGGATTCTGATGCTGAAGAATGCCTTCCTTCATCTTCCCCTCCTGAAGATTATTCTTCTGGGGAAACCTTGCATGACATGAGAGAGCATTTCCACTGGGAAGGGCAGGAATACTCTGAATCCAAGAGAAGGCTTAGAGATTTTCTCCCCCAGCATAGGCCCCTGGCTGTCCCCCCATCTTGGACATTGTGGATGATGTTTTCACAGAGTCTCTCTCCTGATTCCTTTCCTGCTCCTCTCAAGCCTGATGGGTATTATGGGGTTCCAGATTCTCACAAATTCCTTTTTAAAAATCCTTCAGCTGATCCAGAAATTATTTCTCTGGGCCCTAAAGGTGTTAAAGCAGCCTCTGCTAAGAACCCTATTCCCTCTGACAGAGAGTCCAGAGCCTTGGAAAGACGGGGCAAAAAAGTCTATACTTCTGCTGCGTTGTCTATTAGAGCTTTGAATTGTCAATTTCATATGCTGAAATACCAGCAATACCTTTTGTCTGTGTTGAAACAAAAGATGTCAGCTGTTTCTGGTTTTGCAGAAAATAAGGAGTTACAGGATTTATTGTATGCTATTGAGCAGGTGGGTAAACATACCCTGCACTGTGGTTTTGATTCTTTGGAGGCTTCTTGCAAGGCTGCTGCAACTGGTGCAGTTATTAGAAGGCATGCTTGGTTAAAGGAGCAAAGTTTGCCAGATCACGTTAAGGCAAAACTGTTGGATGCCCCTCTACAGCACAATGTTTTGTTTGGGGCCAAAGCCAAGGAGGTATTAAAGAAAATGGAAGACAAGGCCAAATTTATGCAGACGGTTAAAGATTTTCTTCAGGAGCAACCACCTAGATTTAGCAGGAACTGGCCAGCTAAGCCTTGGTCCTTTCCTAGCTCGGACAGACCCCAGAGAGGCAGATACAGGCGTTCCAGAGGAAAAGGACAGGCACAGGCTCCTTTCAGACCTAGGCAGTGGAGTGCTCCCTCTCCGAAGGGTGGAGAAGATAGGTCACAACCTTACAGGAAACATTCTTTATGACTCTCCCTTATTAGCTCCAGTGGCTCCTCTCCTAGAAGTGCCTTTGGGAGGAAAAATTTCTCTTTTCCATCACAATTGGAGCCACATAACCCAAGACAAATGGGTTCTGGTCATTGTTTTAAGGGGTTACAAGTTTCATTTCCATACCTTGCCAAAATCAGACGGATGGCCAGACCTGCCAAAGCATCAATGGGCAGAGGCTCATAAGCAAGTTCAGTCCCTCATGGCTATGAGGGCCATAGTATTGGTACCAAACACAGAAATAGGGCAAGGTTTTTATTCAAGACTTTTCCTGGTTCCCAGGAAGGAAAACACATGGAGACCAATCCTAGACCTTTCCGTATTAAACACCTTTCTGGATATACCAAAATTCAAAATGCTCACTCTGCAGCAGCTGCTGCCTATTCTGGGCAAGAACGCTTCGATGGTGACTTTGGACTTGAAAGAAGCTTACCTGCATATTCCTATAAGGCAGGAATGCAGAAAGTACCTCAGATTCAAAGCGGGCTTGAAGCATTACCAGTTCTCTGCGCTGCCCTTTGGCTTATCTACTGCGCCCGGGGTCTTTACCAAGTGCCTGGCACCAGTAATGGCATTTTGCAGAGAGAAGGGAATTCAAATATACCCTTATCTGGATGATTGTCTCATTCAAGCGGATAACAAGGAGACTTTACTTCAGCATCTGTTTTTTGTGCAGCATCTTCTCAGGTGTCTAGGGTTTACAGTGAACCTAAAGAAATCAAACCTGGTACCCGCTCAACAGATTACTTTCCTGGGTGCTCTTTTGAACACTACAACCCAGATGGCTTACTTGACACCAGACAAAAAAGTGCAACTGGCTTCCTCTTTCAAAATCCTGGCTTCAAAGAGTCAGCTGACACAAATTCTGCAGGCTTTGGGTTACATGGCATCCTGCATTCTGCTAATACCATATGCAAGACTGCATATGAGGAAAATACAGTGGTACCTCAAGAGTGCATGGTCTCAGCATTGCCACAGTTTGGAAACAGTGATCACAATTTTGCCTTGCCTCCAGAGGGAATTTCTTTGATGGGCAGAGGCCTGTCTCCAGAACAAGGAAAAGCCTTTCTGTCCCACTCCAGCCAATCAAGTGATAACTACGGATGCTTCGGACTATGCATGGGGAGCCCACATGCAAGGAAAATGTCTTCAGGGTGTCTGGGCAGAGGACCAAATGCACCTGCACATAAATTTGAAGGAAATGCTAGCTGTACAGAATGCACTGACAGCGTTCAAGGATCTTATTCTACCGGGGCAATTACTGATAAAGACAGACAACACTACAGTGATGTGGTACATAAATAAGCAGAGAGGCTCACACTCTTACCACCTGTGCAGACTGGCCATGACTCTGTGGAACACAGCACTGGCCTGCAAGGTAGATTTACAAGCTCAATTCCTGCCAGGAAAAGACAACTCTCTGGTAGACCGTCTAAGAAGAAACCTCTCAGATCCACACGAATGGATGTTAGATGTTCAGATTTTCAGGATGATAACAGAGGCATGGAGGTGCCCAGACATAGATCTCTTTGCATCCCCCCAAAACTATCAACTTCAAACATTCTGCACAAAGACCTACCACGAACGGGCATGTAAAGTGGATGCCCTCTCTTTCAGTTGGAAAAACCTCTCAGTGTATGCTTTTCCTCCATTGCCTCTTCTACCAAGGGTACTTCTGAAGATCAAACAGGCCAAACCAAAAATGATTCTACTGGCCCCCAATTGGCCTCAACAATTCTGGTACTCTACCCTGATGAACTTGGCTCAGGGTCCGCCATGGATTCTACCACAAATTCCACATCTACTGTCTCAACAAGACGGTCGGATCCTGCACAGCCATGTCAAAACTCTGAATCTAGCAGTCTGGCGGATCCAGGGGCTATAAGCAATTCTACCCTTACCAAACAGGTAATGGATGTAATTCTTGAAGTTAGAAGGCCCAGCACCAGGAAATCTTATGCAGGAAAATGGAAAAGATTTTGCATCTGGAGTCAGGCCCAGGGTTTTGATACTACAGTTCCAAACATTCCTCTGATTTTGCAATATCTAACAGAGATGTTGAATAAGGGCCTATCCTTTTCATCTATTAAAATACATGCCTCAGCTATTTCTGCACACTACAATATGGATCCCACAATTTTTTCTCATCCGTTACTTAAACAATATCTCAGGGGAGCAAAGAATATAAGGCCCCCTAGAAGAGCTCCAGTTCCCGCTTGGGATCTCAACTATGTTTTGGAAAAGCTGACTCTGCCTCATTTTGAACCTGCGGCTACCACAGATTTAAAGCTATTATCAGAGAAAACTGCTCTTCTTTTAGCAATAACCTCTGCCAGAAGAGTTTCGGAATTACAAGCACTCATGGCTGTGGAACCCTTCATTATTTTTCATCAGGACAGGGTTGCCCTGAGGACTAAACCCACTTCTATGCCTAAGGTGGTTTCTAAAGTAACCTTGAATCAGACTATTCATTTATCTACTTTCTATCCTAATCCTCAAAATGAAGGAGAGAGAATTTTGCATTCTTTAGACATACACAGGCAGCTTCGCTTTTACCTGGACAGGACCAAGATTTTTATGAAAACTGATCAATTGTTTGTAGCCTATGCTGCTACATCACAGGGAAGAGCAATCACTAAACAAACTATTTCTAAGTGGATTGCCCACTGCATCAGGTTCTGTTACTCTCATCATGGCAAACCAGTTCCTATTAACATTAGGACACATTCTACCAGAGCTGCTGCTACTTCAGCAGCCTTCCTCAGTGGAGTTCCTACCAAGGAAATCTTAGAAGCTGCTACTTGGAGTTCTGTGCATACCTTTTCTAACCACTACAACCTCCCTCTCTACTGTAAATCTAGGGCAGGCTTTGCCTCTGCAGTCCTGCAGGGCCTTGTTGCCACCCCTTCTGTACCATGTCCAGCCACCCTTTCTTAGCTTTGGGATTCAACCCAACAGTGATGACTGCAACAGTGAAACACGATGAACATAGTACAGTTGTGTACTCTTATCATAAATATAGATGTTCGAGTGTCTTCACTGTTGCAGTCTGGGTTACTCTCCCGCCTATCCCCTCTTTTGTTGTTTCTATGAGTACTGTCTGTGTTTCCTTAGCACTACTCTTCCTCTGAGGTATATTGGCTGGTGATTTTTGGTTATGTTCTAGTTTGATGCATGCTTATTCTTCTGACTAAGCTATTGGCCTTCTGTTTTTGGGTACCTGACATCTGGGGCAAGGAAAACTGAGGAAAATAGCGTCAGCTGAGGCCTTTATAACCCTGGCGCTCTGACGTCAGGAAAGGAGTGACCTCAGCCGACGTCGGACCAGACTTTGGGACTCTGGCCGATCGAGGGCTGCCTGCCAGTAGGAAGAACCCAACAGTGATGACTGCAACAGTGAAGACACTCAAACATCTACATTTATGGTAAGAGCACACAACTGTACTGTCTTGTAGGTACTTTGGCATATGACAGTGTGGCAAGCCTCACTGAACATGGGCTTTGGAACATGGTTGAGGATGTGGACTGGGAACTGTTGTTGGGCCGGAGTCCTCTTCACCTCGTCTTTCCTTTATCCATTCTCCTACACCCTCTTACCTACTTCCCATCAACACTGCTCTCTTGGATAAAAAAGGTTTGAAAAAAATGGTCTCTATCTCCAATAAAATTTAGCATCCGTCCTCTCCAATCTCCTCTGACACAACTTGTGGATATTTTCCTTCAGTGTTCTCGTCTTTGTTGTTATTTCTTCCTTTTTCAATCTTTCTTAGCTCTTCCTTTCATTCTTTTAAGAAACTAGTCAGGGTGTCCACATAAAAATACCCCGTTATAAAACATATCAAACTCCTTTATTTTTTTAAATATTAATAATGAAAACTGTGCTGTTCACTGCTTGCCTTAGGTCTTTCAAGCATGAATGCAAATAGCCGTGTTTGTGTTCAATGTCTATCTACAAAATCATAGCGAGCCTAATGTTTTCACTTCGCCCTTTGCAATTTCTTTATAATGAACTTCAGCAACTTTACACTTTTGCCATAAGTAGGAGTAATTCTTAAAATGCCTTCACATTTACTTGGTGCGCATAACCTAACCATAGTATATTTGCATATAGGTATAGTGGTCCACTTCAGGGAAAACCACTACTGAAGTGCAAAACCTGGGACTATGAATACTACCCCTAATTTTATTTTTGGCACTTGCCATCATCTCATTTTATTTGCATTTTTATTAATGAATACATGTTTTTGTTTAACTTACATAGGCATGTGATATTTTACTATAAACAGTGAAGTAATTCAGTCTGCTGTTTTAAATACATAAAGAATCTCTTTGTTTAGCATGAAAGCTTGTGCATGCTAGATTTTTTTATTATTTTCTGTTAATACATGTGTATGAGGTTTCTTTGAGCTTAGCACACTTTTGCTTTGTTTAAACATTAATACTTTGTGACTCAAGCTAAACAAATTTTGTCTTTTTGTCTTTTTAAGCTCAGATTCCTAAGTCTTTCATTTATGATCCCCATAGTTATTTTGGTGACCCTTACAATGTCTAGAGTCAAATATATACTAAGAGTAGTCCTGCTAACATCATTTATAGAAGTCCTCCCAATGTCATTTATTGAAAATTATAGGGTTGGAAATGTTGCAGAACCCATGGAGCTGTCGAAAGAGGGCTGAAATAATTATGAGCTGACAGCAGTAGTGTTGGGACTTTAAGACACATTTACCGCTTCAGTCTGATGTAAACAATGATACAAAGATTATTAATTCTCTAAGAGCAAGTTGTAAAATCTGTATTTTCAAGTAAACTATATAATTTGTTAGTATCATGTTTTACAAGAAAACAACACTATTTTATAAAACAGTAACTGCCCTCAACAAGCCAAAAAGGATACCAGCTGTCCAAAACGTATTTTTGCCTGCAGGAAATTATTGTGCAATGTGAATCAATAAGGTGTCTAGCTCTGTGAGAACATTCTATAATTTGGCAGTGGTCCAAGGACAGACAGAGACTTGCTTATGCTCTCTCGAAGCCCTCTGAACCTTATGCACTTTGTACATTCTGCACCTAAAACGGTTTCCTTTTTGAAATGCATTGTGTTTAGCTCATTATTTTCTGCATCTCTTAACGAAATCCAGAAAAAAAGCACTCATTCACCCTTAATCTGCACCGAAATAAAAAATGTCTGATCCACCCATTTTTGTGATTTCGAATAAGTCTCATTATTTCAGAATAGCAAAAGAAGGCAAATTTACACATCTGCCCTTTGACATGATTATAGAATTCCTAGTCATGATAGTACAAATCCTGAGGACCAATTTCCATAAAAGTCATGAACTCTGTGGATTGTGTCGAGTTCCATGTAAGATTTGCAGCTAACCAGGTAATATGCAAATGTGCATCGGCCTACGAAGAATACCTTAACACACGGTAGATGTAACCTGTGATGATGGTGCAACCACAATCAGTCATGGCAAATATTTTTTCAAGGAAAACTCGTGTATAAAGTAATATATGTGCATTACCAATGTACATCTACTGAAGATATACAAGCCCCAAGGAAATTTCAGTAATACTTGGAAATTACTAAGACAAATGTGCATCAGCATTTATTTTTAAAAAGTGATAAACCTTTGCAAAGTATAATGGATACCATCATAATATGTAGACAGACATGTATAAATACACCCATCACAATTTATGGAATATGACTTAATCTGCAACATTTATAATAAAAAAAAATAAGTAAGGTAAAGGGCAATCCTGGCCACATTGCTATAGCTTACAGTAGCTAGCAATGGATGCAGGACATGCAATGCACACAACCAAGGAAACTGGGCGATAGAAAATCAGATGTGGGGTGACAGTGAAGAAGAGAGCCAGACAAGTGGTATGATGGAAAAGGAACATCAGAGGGTGAATCAAAGGGGCATGGGCAATTTTTTGGCAGGAGTAGGCTCCAATTTATTTGGGAGAATAAAAGGAATGGAAAAGACATGGAAAGAGGAGGTGGGCAAAAAAGCAGGTGCAAACATACAACAAATATTACAAGATATGACGGACAAAGATCAGTAATACACATAAAGAGTAAGTAAAGTACACAGGCAAAACACATACATACTATACAAAAAGGGTGAAGGAAAGATGGCAAATAGGGTATTGATGCATACCAGCCATGTTAGAATGCAAAAATGCATAAGTACTAATACATAAGTCAGTGCTCAGTTGTTGTGAACTGTGTGACAGTCATACCAGAACGAGCATGGCTGCTGGTGTGTGTCACAGAACACGAAATGGGGACTGTTGTCATTGCAGTACACAGCAGATACCAAATAGCAATCATCCACTAGGCTGCCAGCCATGCAAGTGTAAGCTAAGCAGCAGCAAGGATGTTCAAATCCAAGCAAGGAAATGCAGGATCAGACTAGAACCTCCAAACTTGCATGTGAAAAGTAAACAACTAAGCACAGTGCTAGACAACAGGACTGCAGCAAAATAGTAATGTGGTTGTGTAATAAACAAATAAGTATACACATCACAATCATAGGAGAAATGGGATTCATAAGTCAAAGACACATGCCATACCAGAGGTAGCACATATGAGCATCCAGTTTTACAACGTAGATGTGCGTCATGCAATGACATTACATAAACCAGTCTGAAAGAAGGCTCATCATACAGACCCACATCAATGAGAAGGAATATAAAGTAAATGATGATAAATATATGCACAATAAAAGTTAAGGAATGCAAGCCTGTGCATGAGCAGTAAGCAGCCAATGTCTGGGTAAAGCGCAACACTTAAGTATAGCATAGAAGCAGATGGAAACTACACAATTGCCACCACCTTGTGTGCATATGCCTTACACGTGTATGATACCCAATATGGTGAAACCAGGTCATATAGTACCAGTGCATCTATATTTTAATTATGATACTTTATAGGAGCTGAACATACACATATACATATACCATGTATATGTAAAACATATAGGCCAAAGCTATAAGGGGAAATGGAGATGGACAGCATAGGCCAACATCAGTGAGGTAATGCTAGCAAGAGAAAGCAGGCACAGAATAAAGCAGGAAAACCATTGCATAGGCAAGTATCCACAACACAAGATGGACTGCAAGTCTTCAAAAGGCACAATGAAATAAATGGCCATTGGCAGCACATATACATAGCGCATTGGGAATGGATATAAACATGTCTGTGTACAAATGACACAAACAACACAGTAAACATGTAGGTACACAACAAACATAGGCTTGAATGTCATATACCCATATATACTGCTATGCAAACATAATACAAGATGTGGCACAGTCACTGTCAGTGATGCAAATATCACAGTACATGGCTGATCGAAGGACAGTCCTGTGTTCACAAGTACAGCACAACAAAATGGAATTAGTGCATGTAAGTAGGTAATAAGGGTGGTTGTGTGTCAATCATATTAGGAAAAAAGCAACCCCCTGCCCATACTGCAATTGCACGGCCTAACTATCAAATTGAAAAACAGCAAAGTATGCCAGCAAACTTTAACACTGAACAAATCCAAAATGTATTAAATGTCAGCATAAAAAAGGAAAAACAGACTGGTTTCAGCTAATATAGTTACATAGCCTTCCTCAGCGTTAACAGAAACAAAGAACAAATTCCATTTTATGCATGACATCAACCACAGAAAAGATACTGATTGGTCAGATTATAAATGCTCATTAAGACCTGGTGGAAAAAGTCCAACTAATTTACTTATCCATTTTTTTTCCTTTGGCATCAAGAATATTGTGCCATCCTACTTTATTTAGTCTTTTGCCCTCAATTTGGCTCAGGCTCTTGCTACCCCCATAGTGCCTTTTTTTAGGCAAGCCTCAAAAGACAAACCCACCTCCATAGGTATCACAAGGGATAAGAAACTAAGAGCAATGCTACTCAACGCCAGAAGTCTAAACCTCAAGATGCACGCACTCAAAACTCTCCTTAGCATGGAGAACATCGATATCTGTGCAGTAACAGAAACCTGGTTCAAGGCTCCTGAGAGCACCCCAGCACTACCAGGTTATACCTCATACCATGCTTTTTGGCCCCAAAACTTGGACCGAATCACAAAAAGAGGGGGAGTATCAATATTCGTTAAAGATACCCACACCTCCAGGTTGGTGGCACAGCACGAAGCATCAGAGACTATCCATGTGCAACTAACAGTGGGTAAAACTGCCTTCCAGTTTATAGCCTGCTACAGACCACCCTCCCAAACCCAGGAACCCTACTCAGCCTGCCTGAGAACAATGGAAAATATGAAGGTCTCTCCAAACACCATTATATTGGGCGACTTCAACTACCCAAACATAGACTGGGAGCATTACTCTAGCTCCCACACCCTAGTCCAAAGGTTCCTAGAATTTATAAACTCAAATGCTATGGAACAACTTGTTACCACTCCCACAAGAGGGGAAAACATACTGGACCTGGTCATCACCAACATGGGGACTCTATGCTCCAGACCAGAAGTGTATCCCTCATTGGTAAGATCAGACCATAAACTAATCTCACTGGATATTCACATCCTGACTCCACCCCCTGCCCTGAAAACCACAGTGAAAAACTTCTCTAATGCAAATTTCACACTCCTCAAAACCGAGGTGGAATCCTTCAAAGCCCCCAGGCCTGTGGAAAATATGGCCCAGACCGCATAATCCTTTATAAACGCATTCTATGAACACCTTCAGGAATGCATGGATCATGCAATCCCAAATAAAACCAAGTCCCAATCCTCCAAAGGCAGACGTCCTGTCTGGTGGACCCCAGCCATAAACAAACTATACAATAGAAGGAGGAAGCTACTACATGATAGAGCAAAATCCCAAAAAGGGAAGGCATCTCTGATCAGTATTAGCAAAAAACTACTGGCACTCCTAAAATCGTCTAAGGCCAGCTTCGAAAGAAAAATTGCACAGGACACTATGGATAATCACAAGGCTTTCTTTAGTTATGTTAGGAACCTGGGTGGGAATTCCCAGATATGCTCAGAATTAGTCCAAAATGACAAAAAATACACCGAACCCACAGACATTGCCAACATCCTAGCTGACAGGTTCAGCGCAAACTTCTCCCCCCACCCTCCCCACCAAAAGGGCAAACATCTATCCCAACAGAGTGCTGCCCCCCTGACATCTCAGATGCTCAGGTAAGAGCTTCCCTCTCCAAAGCAAAAAAACACAGCATCAATGGGACCAGACGGTGTCCTGGGCTGCGTCCTACATGAACTCCAAGAAGAGCTAAACCCAAACATAAAACTACTGTTCAATCTCAGCCTTACTACAGGATATGTACCCAAAGAGTGGTGTACAGCAACAGTGTTCCCTCTCCACAAAGGTGGTGCCTCAACGGATCCTGGAAACTATCGCCCCATAAGCCTGACTAGCTTGGTCTGCAAAGCTATGGAAAGGATCATCATGTACCTCATAAATAAAGATATTGGGGACCTACAGACACTGGATCCTACCCAGTTCGGCTTTGTTAATGGCAGATCCTGCCTCTTAAACCTGGTTGATTTCTTTGAAACAGTCACCAAGGCCATTGACGAGGGGAAGGTGGTCCACACAGCCTACCTGGACCTCGCAAAAGCCTTCAATACAATACCCCACTCGGGCATTATAGATAAGCTCACCAGCTTAAATATAAACCCCTATGTCACTAGATGGGTTGCAAACTGGCTCAAGGACTGAACCCACATGGTTAGAATTGCTGGAGCCATGTCAGACTCCAAACCAGTTACAAGTGGCTTCCCACAAGGCTCAGTCCTGGGACCTCTCTTGTTTGGTATATATTTCTCGAAGGTACAGGCCAACAGGGAAGGACTGTAGCTGACCAAGTTTGCAGATGACTGCAAACTGGGCGCCATAATCGACACTCCAGCTGACACAAGCATCCTCCAAAAGGGCCTCATAGAAACAGACAACTGGTGCCAGAGCCATGGCCTCAAGCTAAATGCCCAAAAGTGTATGGTCATCCCCTTTGGCAAAAACAAAGTGCCCACAAATTACCACATAGGTGGTAATCCATTAAGTACAGAAGAAGTAATTAGGGACCTGGGGACCCAAGTTGATAGCAATCTCTCATTTGACAACCACGTGGCCAAAGTGGTTAGAAAAACATTTTATATAGCCCACCTAATCATGAAGGGATTCACATCTAGATCAGGGGAGGTCATCGTGCCTCTTTAGTCATCCCTCAACAGGCCCATAATTGAGTACAATGCCCCTTTTGAGATGTACCTTACCAGACACCTGCAGCAACTGGAAAGACCCCAAAAGTGCCTCACCAAGAGGATCAAAGGGCTCAAACAGATGCCTTATGCTGCCCAGTTAAAGAAACTCCAGCTCCACTCAGTGGCATACCTCCTGCTCAGAGACGATCTGTGCCTGATGTATAAAGCCATGTCCAACCCGGAATTAATGAACATGCTGCACCTCAGAAAATCCAAATCCCATCGAGCTACACGCTCAAGAGACTTGAACCTCAGCAATGAAATAAATAGGACATGCTGGAGGGACAGATTTATAACCCAGAGGCTTCCTTCACTCTGGAATAAAATCCCAGTCCAGGTTAGGCAGAGTCCCTCATTGACTCTCTTCAAGAGGAATCTTGATGAGTGGATGGGAGATCGTAGGTTTACCCCGGGTATCACTTCTGTGTCACTGTTAGACAGAGGCACAGTATACTAACCTCGAAAAAGGGCATAGCAAAATTAATTTAAAATGGGTGGCGAAAGCCAAACACACTCTGGCTAGGCTTATAAATACCCTAGGGCAGATAGCCTAGTATGAACCTATGAACCTATGAATTTTATCGATTACCATAAACCTAAAAGTTGCTGTAGAATGTACTAGTGAGTGTTTGTATAGTGCATTCATGGACTTCCTAATCCTCATGTCACTAATGTGCTCAGATATCCTTATTCTTAATGGTCTAGAGGTCTGACCCACATAGAATGCTGAACAACTGCATGTAGCCAGATAAATTATCCAATCGCTACTGCAGTTAGCAAAAAATATACTATCAAAAACCTTACCTGAGTTCTGACTCGTGAACTGTTTAGACCTGACAATTCTATTGCAGTGGCTACAGTGACCACATGGGCAACAACCCGTAAGAGCAAAATGCACAAGTTCCACATTTATAAATGTCTGCCTCTAAAGGATCAATGGATCTGTACACTCTAGGGTAACACAACTGCTCTTTTAGATTCTTTCTGTTCTTATAAATGAATCTTGGACGTTCACCCACAAGATCGCATGTCTTCTGATCCACCATTAAGATATGCCAGTTTTTACTGATAATGTCCCTTACTTTCCTGATATCTTGTATATAGGACAGAATCACAGGGATACTTGAATTCAAAGGTTTATTCTTCTTCTGATGTCTAATCGCATCAGAGAAGTAGGGTTTACCTCGTCTTTCTCTTTCATTCATAACTTTCAAATATGCATGTTCAATTTCACTTTGATTATAACCCCTACTAGCAAATATTGTCCTGTGATACCTCTGATTTTGTAGCACAGTTAGAGTATTTTAGGAACGCATATGCTAGTAGGGGTTATAATCCATCTACCCGTTAAAGGCAGGCACTTATAAAAGTGAAACCTGTGCATTTTGCACATACATAGATACAGCTAGGTTTTTTAGACATCCTGACATGAACTACTTATGGAAATTGAGAATTAAAGCTGATTGCAATACTAGTAATGTTGTATATGTGGCACATTGTGTGGTATGTTTTAAATTCTACGTGGGCAAGTTTAATCGTCATCTGAAGGAAAAGATTAGAGATCATGTATATTGTACTAGGAAGGGACATGATTACAGGGCCCTAGCTAAACATACCCTTTCATTAGGTGATACGCATAGTTTTTTAATCCAGGTGCTGCATGTACAGCTAGAAAACATTAGAATGGGGAGTATTGTTAATGCCACTGAGAATGTAGAACTTCAATAGATCTTACGTTTGGGGGCACACCGTGGGTCAGGGCTTAATGATTGTGTTCCCCTCAAACCTGTGTTAAAAGGCAGAAGATTGCATCGTTAATCTGTTTTTTCCTGTTAAATTTTGTTTTTGGAGGGAATTTTATGTGATGTGATTGGTCCATCTATCTGTATATATTATATTTAACTTGATCATTGTTTCTTCAATATGTCTGATGAAGTATTGTGTATCAATACGAAAGTGCTTACATTCTTTTTTGTTTTATTAAAAGTTGTTTTCATTGGATCCGTTTACCTCTGTCGTTTTATTTTTTGTACATTCTAAGTGTAATGTAAATGAGTATGCAACACTTTAAATGCCATAATAATCATATATTTATGATATAAACAGCAGGCAATGGCAGAGTAAGTGTGCCTATCATACATTTTCAACAAGTTACTCAGGAAGCATGCATGTCATATAGCACTCAGTTTATCAAACATACTTTCATTGCTATAGTACATTTCTGATGTATCAGTCTTCTGTTTCTGTATACATGCAAACTGCACACATGAACAACAGACTAATATACCATCATTATGCAAAACATATATCGCACTACTGTAGTATGCAACAATGAAAGGGGCCCAATTCCAAAATACTTGTTCTAGAGTGAGTAATCAGTAACACTAGGGCAAAAGCCTAGGAGCCACTTTTTTGGACTGCAGCTCTTAATGTATGCCTATTTGTACATAGGCCTTATACCAATGCCAGTCACATACACAGGGAGTAACTCTTTAGAAACATGGCCCTTATTCATTACTCACTGTATGTCAAACATTTATATTGAGGTTCCCTTATAACATTAAAACTGACAATATGAATCAGTACTATGTGCCACTAATGTTTCATGTATAACATATTACGCATAAAATATGTGCAATAAAAATATATTTTAATAACAATCAATGGCACAGATTCAAACTGAGATGCATATGAGATGAGCAATGGAACATGGTTAATGGGTGACATCACAGCATGATTTAAGCAGAATGGAATTTGAATGGTTCCAAACAACTGTGCAGTGTTAGAAGCACAACAGCATGTAACAGGTAGAAAATAACAACTGTGCACTGTGAGAAGCACAACAGCATGTAACAGGTAGAAAATAACAACTGTGCACTGTGAGAAGCACAACAGCATGTAACAGGTAGACAATAAAAACTGTGCACTGTGAGAAGCACAACAGCAAGTAACAGGTAGAAAGTATGTGTATATGTATAGCACACATACTTGAATGTCCCTTAACAAATATATCACTGTCACCGTATGCATTGGTTGCATGCCTACAGGTGCATTTCCAAATATGAAACAATTTATTGATGATCACACATATACCCTGCCACACTTCAGAAAGGTAATACAACTAAATTGAATGCAAGGCAGTGTTGCACAGACCTTCAAAGTGCAGTTCTACAGAGTTGTAAGAACAGTGGACCTCAAGAACTCAAGCAATACATGCCCATCAGGGTCTGCACTGTGAGCCAATGGACAGCCATTCATTAACAGAATAGGAAAGGTATACATACTATTTAATTCACCAAAGACCATCTCTCTATCTCTCTTTTATAACTCTCACAAAGGAGAGGCATGTTAACATGTAATACTGTCATTCATACCAAACTAGCTTTTACAGTACATAAACCACATGAGTAAAAATTAAGTACAGATAGCCACCAGTCATACCCGTGTGTAAAGGAAACATAAGTATATCATTATACATTTATATCATAATATGGAATATTCCAGAAAATCTGAAGTTAATGACAAAGCACACATTTATCTACAGTATAAAAATAAGACGTCAGCATACTGAGTTTAACTTAGTTTGCATGAAAACATTTGTAACCGAAACGCATAAATAGCCATTAAAGGAATTAGTGTACAACTGTGAGATTCAAACCTACACATATAAAATAAGAAGGGCAGTCAATGACTCCACATACGGTGCTAACCCTACAGCCATAAAAGAGCATAAGGATTACAGATCCACACTTCTTGCACCTGTATTGGGTTTACAAGTCTCCCATATTTCAGCCATGATGACCTGCATTGGTCTTACATTCATTAAACCAATCAGAGATGAGAGAAGAAATGGATTATGGAGAAATGCATAGTCATCTGTGGTTTAAGCACTATAGGTATTGATGCACCATGGCCATGCTAGATGTGTAAAAATCTGCTCTGTATAAGGTACCAAACAAATATGGATCTTCCTTATGTGAGGAGCATTATTAATTGAATTAATTTCTTCAAAACAAGATACACTAGGATTTGAACCCAGTCCTTGGGCAACAACATTCATTGTGCTAAATTACTCAGTGAGGTGAGCTAATGGACATCGCGTTTTGTTGAATGTTTTAAAAGCATATATTATGGAATAACAGTAATAATAATATGTTTGACATCTATATTAAAATACAGGTATAATAGCCAGTCCTGCATAATGTTTAAACTGGCCCAGTATAGCTTCGGATAACTTCAAAATGCATTGACACAGAAATGCAAACTTTAATGATTAAAACACATTATTCTTTCCTGTAAATTGCTATTTTTATTACAGACAATCATGGAATACACTTGAAACACAATGCATCACTTAAACACATATGCTTTCTACATGCATAAGTATAATGTAAGTGCTAACATGTGGAATATGTAACATTTTGTAGGTGTCAGGTGGCTGTTGTCTGGCCTCTGTGACCCTCTGGTGAAGATCCTACACGTACATCCAGTGTAGCTCATTATATTTATGTTGTACCTGCACTCCAGTCCAGTAGAACCCAGTTCATCCTCAGTGCTCCTCATTATCTGGTTCCAGATGTTGAACATCGCAAAGTTCTTGGAGTGTGGTCACATCCTTTGCTCATGTCCAGCGTAGACATGAGCATTATCTCCTCATATGTTCAGTTGCAACCTGGACTTGCTGAAGGCCCCTCTCAGTCAACATCCTTGGTACGATTCTAGAAGCCTTTTGTTCAAGCACCTCCCATAAATCCTAACTGACGTCCCACTCAGTTCATATGTAGCCACAGTATGAGAAGAATACATATCAATGTTACATTGTAAAGTTGGCACATATAGGATGGTGGCCGACTGCTGGAGTGTAAAGGGCATGTCTTATAGATATCCCCATTTACTGATATCTCTTGGGCAGTTGTGCTGAGCACTGTATACTTATGCCAATCCGCCAAGATTTGAGAACATATGTAGATATTTGCTAATAGGATTCCAAAGCACTGAATGCTGATGTACCTCATTAATTATGTATGGTGCCCTTTTTCCCTAGGAAAAAATTCGCTGTTCAGTATGTTCGATGTTTTCAGCTTTCACTGAATAGGGGTCAATATTAGAACATTCGAAGTTTTGAAACTTGGGTATCTGTCCAACACTAACAAGAAGGTGTTCCCTGTAAGCAGTTGTATGGCTACAAACAAACCAGCCTCGGTGAACTATAGACACAGACATAATCTGCATATATCTGCAGTTACTGTGGATTAACCTATAACGTCTGACACGTTTGCTGGCATTGATGATTTACAAGGTTGTATGCAAACTGTATGTTCAGGGACTTATTTACAGATACTTTCAGATGCTTAATCATACAATAGTAGTTGTAAGTACATTCAATGGGATATCAGCTACATCAGGATGGTTTAGCATTTACATTGTTTGTTGTTGTTGTTATATGTAGCCAGGACTGCATAACTGGTCATTTTCATAAGTTATTGTTTTACTGCCTTGTTTATGCGTAATTTGCAGTAGTTCAGTAGTTGTGTTGTTTACCATTTCATGACAGTCACATTTGTGATGCTGTCTACTAAAGACTGCACTATCCGTGATTCATCCTACATAATTGAGGTAGAATTGGTAGCTGTGTTTGGATGTGCGTATAACTGTGGCAACATGATTGGTATATTACTTATGTTTTTGCACATTGGTTATGTGTTTGGCCTTTACCTGTCAAAATATAGATTAACAATGGTTCAAATCCCACTTCTGCTTACTTGGAATGGATTAGTAGCTGTGCACATGTATGCTGATGATGATGTTAGTACATATGGATCAGTTATTCAGACATGTTTTTTATGTTCGTTCCACTTATCTGTACATGATGGTGATATAAATGACATGGATTGTTTGCACAATGATGCACAGTAAATGATATGTGAGGCATTCAGCTGACATATGTTTTGAGCATTGTCATGTCAATACATGAACCTGTATATAAACTCTAAGATATGCACTTTTACCTGTCTTCCAGATGTCAAATTGCAATAGTAGGGACAATCTTACACCTCACAAAAACAAAGTAATTATAGGGGCTGTATACCAACATGGACACAATCTGCTCAGACAGACAGGCAATACAGTGTGGACAAATCAAGTGTAGAAGGATCTCACATGCACACACACATTCAGTGCTATGGGTGGACACAATAGATCCAGGGAGGTCTGCTGGCAATATTGCTCTGACATGAATCTCCATGCAGCCAACAGATTCTACTGCTATGACAGGGTGAGGAATGCCACTGGAAGTAGGCCACCATTGTCTCCCCTGATGAGATAATGATGTTACTCACCTTTCAACATAACACCTTCCAGGATCATCAGCTATCCGAGTGAGTTTTTGTGTTATTAATTCCCAAATCATATCATAAGGATATATTTGTGTTACAGCTGCAGAATTATGCCATAGCCGTGACAGCACACATGATGCAATTGAACAATAAAAATCTTATAGCACACTATCTTACCTACACAGTAGAAATCATAATACTGTCAGCAACGTGTGATGTTGAGTTTTTAAATTGCATAACGCCATCAACATTGGAACAGCAGCAACACATGTCATTCATGAATGTGTCTCCATATCTTCTTAGTGAGACCCATAGCTGATGTGTGCCCTGCCTTCTGTTATGGCTGTGGAGTATTCTAATATGTTGTTAACCTACAGATACATCTTTGTGAGACATGGGCCATGAAGCATTGAGCACAGACAGACCTGGTAAACGTGTTCATAATGTTGCTATGGAGTAATACTGTTTAGCACACCTGTGATCTATAAAATGTTGTTTCCTATGCAGGTATGTCCACAAGACATCTGCACCATTTGTCACATAAGTGTCATATTCTGTTGGTGTGATCTATAATTGTTGTGTTCCTCAACCTCCTGTTATGACTGTGGGGTATACTCACATGTTGTTGTTTGTGTGCCATTTTATAATGGATTTTTCCCTTTACTTTGAGAGATACTTTCCTCAGCCAAGGAGGACATACCTGCTAAAGCAGTCTATATGGTTGTTACATTAAAATATTCATAATTAAATCTGTGCCCTTTGTTACATTCCCTGTCTGGGCCAGTAATCAATGAGCCTTAATCCTCACCACTGATACTGGAAAGGGGCATTCACTTGGAGCAAATATAGGTACACACTATTTCCAGATGCAGCTCTCTGCACTAAGCACAATTTCCCTTAAGAGCACACAGGGAGCACAATCAGTCCAGAGTATGTGTTTCCCTCTCTCTCTCTCCAGGCCCCCAGTAAGACTCCCCAATGGCACAGCTATAGAGTTGCATCCTCAACCAAGTGTCCCAGGCCAAGTCCTCTACCACTCTTTCTGTGAAACCAGTGCTCTGTGTTCCTTCTCCAAGTAGCTGGCAAACACACTCTTTGAAAATTGATTTTCACACACACACACACACACACACACACACACACACACACACACACACACACACACACACACACACACACACACACACACACACACACACACAGACACACACACACACACACACACACACACACACACACACACACACACACACACACACACACACACACACCTGGGAAAGGCTGGCACAGATTTACTAGCTATGCCCCTCTGCTCAGACTACAAGGTAGTTACTGCCACCAGGACACTCCAAAGCTAGCTACTCTAAGGGTCTTACAAGGGTACCCAAATATACTGACTGAAATTAATATTAATACAAATGGTAATGTTGGCCAAACAGCATGGCTTTCAGGAGCTGCCATGGTGTCAACAAATCAATATAAGTACTCTCAAAGGTTAAAATATTCTCTAAAGGACCAGCCACAATGAAAAGTTTAAATATATTTAATAGTAAATAATAAATAACATGAAAATAGTATATATCTATGTATAATAAACACAAAAATTTCAGCCCCAGGAAATATAAAGATATCACAGATGAATAGATTCACACAGATACAGAAAAAACAGTGCTTAATTAAACTCACTATATTTTCCTGGTTGGTCAAAAGAATTACTATTCCCTTGTTACTTACTAAAGCAAGGCAGGATGAAATGGGTGAGTGGTCCTCCTTTGTCAAGTTTCAAAAACAGACTGCTATGAGACTTCTGTCTCATCTAGTGTTAAAACATCTTTTTGCTGGATTACAAAATGACATCACATACATTTGGTCCTCTCCCCTCTGGTTCACATAATACCCCCTTTACTAGGAAAATGAACCAGAATCTCACACATGTGTTACCATTCACACAGATAGAGCTTTGCTAAAATGTGTTCTAGCAGATGGAAGCCAGGCAGTGCAGTTTTTGATCTAAATTCCTAGCATTTAGCAGCATGACCCTTATTTTGTTCTAATTGGTTAATTTCATGTCGGTAATGTTCACTGCTATGGACAATACAGAAGGCTTCCTAGTACTGACTTTTTGTCTCTGGCTGTATTGAGACCTGTGAGATACAATCTTTATGGCCTAAATTAAGCAAGTTAATTTCAGACTATTTTCAAAGTTAGCTGAACTGAGAATAACCTCTTCTCTTCCAGGATCATATGCTACAATATATACATTTCAATAGTTACCATACAGTCTGATATACATGTATACTTCTTTTTCTGTCCAGCAGGGCTCACTGTTGGTGCATTTTTTAACAGCACCAACTTTACAAATACATTTTAACACAATCACATGTACAAATATGTTTGATATACAAATGACATATAATTCTTTACAAATCTCCAGCTAGCTATCCTGGCATATGTTACATATTCACTGCCCTACTTCTACTGGCATAGCTGGCATTACCTCACATCTTCATATCTCTCCTCCCCTGTAAAGACTCAATCTAGTTTCTCAAGTGATCCTGGAGAAATGTTGCTTGAGAGGAATGAGCCTGTCTGGGAATACATTAACCCATACCCTGTCTTGAAAACCATTCTGCACTGGCATTGCTAACCCCACTACAGTTCTGCACTGTCATGTCATATGCCTGCAACCCTAGGCTCCACCTTAGTAACTTGGCATTTTGTTGGCTGGCTCGATGTAGCCATAAATTCCCTCCAGACTACTCCTGCCATCCACTACAAATACTCAGCACCAGGACCTCCTTATCATAGTAAGGTTTCATCATGTTAACATGGGACAGTTTGTGTCTCTGTCTCCTACCTAGCAGTTTTACCGTGTAATTAACATCACTGACCTTCCTTACCACTTCAAAGTGTTCCTTCCAAACTGCCTGCATATTGTGTCTGACAGTAATGGGAGCCATAACCTGCTGTCCCACAGCATACTCTCAGGCATGAACATTCCTGTCATACCATACCTTTTCCTGCTGTTGGGCTCCTGTCTGGTTTTCCTAGGCCAAGCCCATGATCTCCCTAAGTCTTGTCCTGCGATTTAGGACTTCTGCCACAACATACTACCTGTGGGACTTACACTGCCCCTCCCAAACATCACAAATCAAATCTTAAGGACCCTTCACCCTATGCCCATAACAGCAAATTAATGGGTGAAAAACCTGTGGATTCCTCAGGTACCTCTCTGTATGCAAAGAGCAGATGTGGCAAATCTTTCTCCCACTCTCTCTTAAACTGGTCTGCAAATGCAGTAGCATGGTCTTTAGTATAGAGTTTAACCTTTCTACAAGACTATTATTCTGGGGGTGGTAGGCGGTGGTCTTTTGGTGCTTCACCCCACAGTGCTCCAACAGACAATCCAGCAGGTCAGACATGAAACTGGTACCTCTGTCAGTCAGTATTTCTCTTGGGAAACCTACCTTGCTGAAAATCTCTAACAAAGCAATTGCCACCTTCTCTGCCTTGAAGGAGGACAGAGCCACCACCTCAGGGTATCTATTAGCATAATCTACTACCACCAGGATATTTTATTTATTTATTTTATTTTACATTTGTTGACTGGGAGAGTCCAACTGGATTACAAGTCCATTTTCAGTGGTGGCCTGGCAGAAAAGCTCCAAGAGAACAATTTTTTACAAAACATAGTTTTAAGGACAGACTTTTGACATACAGTTTCCATAGAAGAGACTTTGCCATACATATTAACTAACAGATAGAATACATTCATTTTCTTCAATATAATATTACATTTTAGAAGATACTCCTAAGTTTAGGATTCCTGTGATAGATTTACTATCAGAGTAAAAGCAGAGAGACAGAATAAGGCTCAGAGAGAGCAGATGATGCTTGTTATAGCTGAGAAGGATAACAAATTGATTCACTATAATGTCTCTGCCTGGTTTTAGTTGCTTATGGAAAGCACAACATTGCTGGGGTAGTTTTCCCTAACTCCTGGGGAGATGGGATGAGCAGTAGATTAACAGTCCTGAGTGGGTACAGTACTATCTTAGCAGAGTTAATTAAGTTAGGTGAAGTGTTCTAATGAGACATTAGCCAGGGGGAATACAGGAGCACAGTTGATTATTCAAAAAGTGAGTTTTAACAAGTTTCTTGAACTGTGATGGGGATTTGTTGTCAGTTATGTGGGCAGGAAGGGAGTTCCAGGTTTTTGCTATACAGTGGCTGTAGACAGACTTACCAGCTTCATTGTTATATTTGGTTACTTTGAGGAGGTTTTGTGTGCTAGACCTCAAGTGCCTGGCAGTTGTATAGGGTTGCAAAAGATTTTGTAGGGCTGGGGTGTTATCAGAGTTATGTATTATTTTCTGGGCTAGTGATAGTTGATTGAGTTGAAGTAATAGTGGTAGTTCTAGCCAATTGAGTTTTTTTAGGCATTAGCAGTGATGTGTTCTGATGGGAGAGGTTGTAGTGAACTTGGCTATCTTATTATAACAACTATCAAGTTTGTTTAGGTCAGATTTGCAGAGATTTGTAAGCATGAGAAGGTATAAAGTAGGGTGGATAGTTGGTGAGTCCTCGCTATTGTAGTTTTGGAGAGGTCAGTCAGGAATTTTTATTGCGATACAGTAGGCCAAGTTTTTTATGTACTTTTTTATGGTTATAGAAATATGTAGGTTAAATCTAAGGTGATTATCTATTTCAACCCCTAAGAGTTTGGTATGATTTGTGGGGGTGATTCTGGTCTTGTTAAAGGAGGAGATGAAGAATGAATCAGTGAGCGGTGTGGCTCTGTGGGAGCTAAAGAGTACTAGCTTTGTTTTTCAGAATGAGCCTTTGGTTTGTAATCCAAGTTTCTTCTAGGGAAAAGCATTCTTGTGTTAGGGAGTGAAGGATGTCAATTGATTTGGCTGCACATATTATGATGGTATCATCTGCATATTACACTATTGAGGCTTTAGGAATACTGTTTGGGAGCTGATTAGTGAAGAGGGTAAAAAGAAGTAGCCCCAGGATGGAGCCTTGGGGTACTCCTAGGGAGACTGGTAGGGAGGGAGAGAGTTGGTTTTGCCACATAACAGCTTGTTTCCTTCCCTCTAGGTAGTTTTTGAACTGGGAGATGGCAGGGGTGGTAAGGTTTAGAGTTGCTTGTGAAAGAAGGAGGTTATTGTGGTTAACCATATCAAATGCTTTGGACAGGTCAAGGAAGGTGGCAGATACAAGGAGTCCATTGTTTCTGTGAGTATTGACAATGTTGGTGAATTATGTTAGTGCGGTGGTGGTGCTATGGAAGGGTTTAAAGTCATGTTGTTGTGTTGCTATTAGGTTATTCTCTAGGCGATATTTCATTATTTGCTTGTGTATTACCCTCTCTAAAATTTTAGCTAAAGGGAGTAGTATGGCTATAGGGCAGTAGTTATTGAGTTCCAGGGAGGTTCCCTCTTTATGTAGAGGGATGATATGTGATATTTTCCATAGCTTGGGTACTATACATTCGGAGATGGATCTGTTAATTAGGATGGAGACAGGATATGATATGACTTCTGCAGCCAGGTGGAGGGATTCAGCAGGTAATTTATCTGTGGCTAGAGACATTGGTTTGAGCTTGCGGAGTAATTTTTCAATGGATTTGGTTGGTTCTGGGTGGAAGCTGAACTTGGGGCAATTGTTAGCTGGGGGGTGAATTTGCAGGGATGGGGATGTTGTCATAGGGTTGGTTGTTTGCAAGGGTCTGGATAGTTTCTGTAAAGTATTTATTAAATTGAGTGGGGATGTCTTCTTGGTTATCTATTTTTGGGGTTGGGTAGTTGTTTTACTGGTTGTAGAGTAGAGTTAAGTGCTGCACAAAATTTTTGTGGGTTGATCCTATGCTTATCCTGTAACTTTTGGTAGTAAGATGTTTTGTCAGTTTTGGTGAGTTTTTTGGCTTTGTTACGTAGTTCAACGTATATTTGTTTGTTCAATTGGGATTTACTGTTGAGGTAGTTGGTCCAGGCCTTGTTTCTTTTTTTGAGGAGGGATTTTGTGTCTGTGGTTCACCAGGGGGCATATTTAGTTTTAATTCTTGTTGTTCTGGATGGGGCATGATTGTTAAGGGTGTTTAAGAAGGTATTATTGAAATATAGCACAGCTTCATCAAGAAGTAGGTTTTTTAGGGGGGTCCAGTTGAACATATTTAGGTTGTTTATAAATCTGGAGTAGTTAAAGTGCTTTTTGTTTCTAATTAGGCATGTAGATATTTGGGTCATTTGTGGTGATTTTGATCTGAGTAAGAATGTGGCTTGGTGGTCACTCAGCGTGTCTGGTAGACACCCTGCTAGGGATATCAGTGATGGGTGGGATACGAGTATCCCATCTAGAGTAGATTGGTGTTTGGTTCTCTTGTATGTTCTTGTGGGGGAAGTGATGAGTTGGGTTAGGCCATGTAGGTTAATATGGGAGAGTGGGTTATGACTGGAACAGTTTTGCCAGTCAGTATTAAGGTCTCCTAATATTATGCTTTCCTGGGGGAGGGAGTTAGATATCCATTCTAGGAGTTTTTCTGTAATGGGTATATTGTTGCCTGGAGGAATGAAGCATCCTATGATGTTGATGTGTTTACTATCATTAAGTTTTAGTTTTGTCAGAGTGAGTTCAACTTTATCGAGGTCTGGGGTTGTTATGTCTACTTTCTCAAGGATGAGGTGAGATTTATACACTATAACAACCCCCCCTTTTTTACCTATTCTATCACTACGAATTATATTGTAACCTGGTGGAGTGATTTCATTATTGTGGTTGCCTGGTTTAAGCCAAGTCTCTGTTAGTATGACTATCTCAGGTTGATAAAAGGAGAGTAGTGCATGAAGGTCATGGACTGTTTAGTATACTTCTGACATTTAAATTTAAAATGAGGAGCGTGGATTTGTCTTGGTGGAGTAGGATATCATTCAGGTTGAGGGTTGGGGCTCCTAGATTTTGTGGGCCTGGGTTTGGGTGTATATCACCACAGATAATGAGTTGGTTCTGAGGTAAAAATAGAGTTTGAGTAGTTTGTTTAGGGTCTTAAAATCTTTAAAGTTGTTTGGGACTGGTATTGTGATGGCTGTAATTTGTGTGCATAGTGCTGAATAAAGAAGGTTTGGTAGTGATTTGGGACTAGTTGAGTAAAAGGGTGTGTTGTAATAATGTTAGTGTAGTAGTTTTTCTTAGTATATGGATAAAATTAAGTTGTTTTTGGTGGTTGGTGATAGATGTTAGCAGTGGGAGGGTGGATACACCTAGGAGCAATAGTAAGAGGTGTATGCATGTGGGTTTGGGTAGTTTGGGCATGGTTTGGTTGGCTTTGGTCATGAGAGAGAGATCTGCTTGGGATGGGGTGGGTGTGGTGGATGATGAGAGGTGTTGTTTGTGATTGTAAGGTAGTTAGATGGAAGACTGTGCGTCGTGAGTGAGAGATCTGCTTGGGATGGGGTGGGTGTGGAGGATGATGAGAGGTGTTGTTTGTGATTGTAAGGTAGTTAGATGGAAGACTGTGCGTGAGTGAGAGATCTGCTTGGGATGGGGTGGGTGTGGTGGATGATGAGAGGTGTTGTTTGTGATTGTAAGGTAGTTAGATGGAAGACTGTGCGTGAGTGAGAGATCTGCTTGGGATGGGGTGGGTGTGGTGGATGATGAGAGGTGTTGTTTGTGATTGTAAGGTAGTTAGATGGAAGACTGTGCGTGGAGAGAGAGATCTGCTTGGGATGGGGTGGGTGTGGTGGATGATGAGAGGTGTTGTTTGTGATTGTAAGGTAGTTAGATGGAAGACTGTGCGTCGTGAGAGAGAGATCTGCTTGGGATGGGGTGGGTGTGGTGGATGATGAGAGGTGTTGTTTGTGATTGTAAGGTAGTTAGATGGAAGAGTGTGCGTCATGAGTGAGAGATCTGCTTGGGATGGGGTGGGTGTGGTGGATGATGAGAGGTGGTGTTTGTGATTGTAAGGTAGTTAGATGGAAGACTGCGTCGTGAGTGAGAGATCTGCTTGGGATGGGGTGGGTGTGGTGGATGATGAGAGGTGTTGTTTGTGGTTGTAAGGTAGTTAGATGGAAGAGTGTGCGTCGTGAGTGAGAGATCTGCTTGGGATGGGGTGGGTGTGGTGGATGATGAGAGGTGTTGTTTGTGATTGTAAGGTAGTTAGATGGAAGACTGTGCGTGAGTGAGAGATCTGCTTGGGATGGGGTGGGTGTGGTGGATGATGAGAGGTGTTGTTTGTGATTGTAAGGTAGTTAGATGGAAGACTGTGCGTCGTGAGTGAGAGATCTGCTTGGGATGGGGTGGGTGTGGTGGATGATGAGAGGTGTTGTTTGTGATTGTAAGGTAGTTAGATGGAAGACTGTGCGTTGTGAGTGAGAGATCTGCTTGGGATGGGGTGGGTGTGGTGGATGATGAGAGGTGTTGTTTGTGATTGTAAGGTAGTTAGATGGAAGACTGTGCGTGAGTGAGAGATCTGCTTGGGATGGGGTGGGTGTGGTGGATGATGAGAGGTGTTGTTTGTGATTGTAAGGTAGTTAGATGGAAGACTGTGCGTGAGTGAGAGATCTGCTTGGGATGGGGTGGGTGTGGTGGATGATGAGAGGTGTTGTTTGTGATTGTAAGGTAGTTAGATGGAAGACTGTGCGTCGTGAGTGAGAGATCTGCTTGGGATGGGGTGGGTGGGGTGGATGGGATGGGGTGGGTGTGGTGGATGATGAGAGGTGTTGTTTGTGATTGTAAGGTAGTTAGATGGAAGACTGTGCATCGTGAGTGAGAGATCTGCTTGGGATGGGGTGGGTGTGGTGGATGATGAGAGGTGTTGTTTGTGATTGTAAGGTAGTTAGATGGAAGACTGTGCGTTGTGAGTGAGAGATCTGCTTGGGATTGGGTGGGTGTGGTGGATGATGAGAGGTGTTGTTTGTGATTGTAAGGTAGTTAGATGGAAGACTGTGCATCGTGAGTGAGAGATCTGCTTGGGATGGGGTGGGTGTGGTGGGTGATGAGAGGTGTTGTTTGTGATTGTAAGGTAGTTAGATGGAAGACTGTGCGTTGCGAGTGAGAGATCTGCTTGGGATGGGGTGGGTGTGGTGGATGATGAGAGGTGTTGTTTGTGATTGTAAGGTAGTTAGATGGAAGACTGTGCGTTGTGAGTGAGAGATCTGCTTGGGATGGGGTGGGTGTGGTGGATGATGAGAGGTGTTGTTTGTGATTGTAAGGTAGTTAGATGGAAGACTGTGCGTCGTGAGTGAGAGATCTGCTTGGGATGGGGTGGGTGTGGTGGATGATGAGAGGTGGTGTTTGTGATTGTAAGGTAGTTAGATGGAAGACTGTGCCGTGAGTCAGAGATCTGCTTGGGATGGGGTGGGTGTGGTGGATGGAGAGAGGTGTTGTTTGTGATGCTAAGGTAGTTCGATGGAAGACTGTGCGTGAGTGAGAGATCTGCTTGGGATGGGGTGGGTGTGGTGGATGATGAGAGGTGTTGTTTGTGATTGTAAGGTAGTTAGATGGAAGACTGTGCGTCGTGAGTGAGAGATCTGCTTGGGATGGGGTGGGTGTGGTGGATGATGAGAGGTGTTGTTTGTGATTGTAAGGTAGTTAGATGGAAGACTGTGCGTCGTGAGTGAGAGATCTGCTTGGGATGGGGTGGGTGTGGTGGATGATGAGAGGTGTTTGTGATTGTAAGGTAGTTAGATGGAAGACTGTGCGTGAGTGAGAGATCTGCTTGGGATGGGGTGGGTGTGGTGGATGATGAGAGGTGTTGTTTGTGATTGTAAGGTAGTTAGATGGAAGACTGTGCGTCGTGAGTGAGAGATCTGCTTGGGATGGGGTGGGTGTGGTGGGAGATGAGAGGTGTTGTTTGTGATTGTAAGGTAGTTAGATGGAAGACTGTGCGTCGTGAGTGAGAGATCTGCTTGGGATGGGGTGGGTGGGGTGGATGGGAGGGGGTGGGTGTGGTGGATGATGAGAGGTGTTGTTTGTGATTGTAAGGTAGTTAGATGGAAGACTGTGCGTCGTGAGTGAGAGATCTGCTTGGGATGGGGTGGGTGTGGTGGATGATGAGAGGTGTTGTTTGTGATTGTAAGGTAGTTAGATGGAAGACTGTGCGTCGTGAGTGAGAGATCTGCTTGGGATGGGGTGGGTGTGGTGGATGATGAGAGGTGTTGTTTGTGATTGTAAGGTAGTTAGATGGAAGACTGTCGTCGTGAGTGAGAGATCTGCTTGGGATGGGGTGGGTGTGGTGGATGATGAGAGGTGTTGTTTGTGATTGTAAGGTAGTTAGATGGAAGACTGTGCGTCGTGAGTGAGAGATCTGCTTGGGATGGGGTGGGTGTGGTGGATGATGAGAGGTGTTGTTTGTGATTGTAAGGTAGTTAGATGGAAGACTGTGCGTCGTGAGTGAGAGATCTGCTTGGGATGGGGTGGGTGTGGTGGATGATGAGAGGTGTTGTTTGTGATTGTAAGGTAGTTAGATGGAAGACTGTGCGTCGTGAGTGAGAGATCTGCTTGGGATGGGGTGGGTGTGGTGGATGATGAGAGGTGTTGTTTGTGATTGTAAGGTAGTTAGATGGAAGACTGTGCATTGAGTGAGAGATCTGCTTGGGATGGGGTGGGTGTGGTGGATGATGAGAGGTGTTGTTTGTGATTGTAAGGTAGTTAGATGGAAGACTGTGCGTCGTGAGTGAGAGATCTGCTTGGGATGGGGTGGGTGTGGTGGATGATGAGAGGTGTTGTTTGTGATTGTAAGGTAGTTAGATGGAAGACTGGCCGTGAGTGAGAGATCTGCTTGGGATGGGGTGGGTGTGGTGGATGATGAGAGGTGTTGTTTGTGATTGTAAGGTAGTTAGATGGAAGACTGTCGCCGTGAGTGAGAGATCTGCTTGGGATGGGGTGGGTGTGGTGGATGATGAGAGGTGTTGTTTGTGATTGTAAGGTAGTTAGATGGAAGACTGTGCGTGAGTGAGAGATCTGCTTGGGATGGGGTGGGTGTGGTGGATGATGAGAGGTGTTGTTTGTGATTGTAAGGTAGTTAGATGGAAGACTGTGCCGTGGTGAGAGATCTGCTTGGGATGGGGTGGGTGTGGTGGATGATGAGAGGTGGTGTTTGTGATTGTAAGGTAGTTAGATGGAAGACTGTGCGTCGTGAGTGAGAGATCTGCTTGGGATGGGGTGGGTGGGGTGGATGGGATGGGGTGGGTGTGGTGGATGATGAGAGGTGTTGTTTGTGATTGTAAGGTAGTTAGATGGAAGACTGTGCGTCGTGAGTGAGAGATCTGCTTGGGATGGGGTGGGTGTGGTGGATGATGAGAGGTGTTGTTTGTGATTGTAAGGTAGTTAGATGGAAGACTGTGCGTCGTGAGTGAGAGATCTGCTTGGGATGGGGTGGGTGTGGTGGATGATGAGAGGTGTTGTTTGTGATTGTAAGGTAGTTAGATGGAAGACTGTGCGTCGTGAGTGAGAGATCTGCTTGGGATGGGGTGGGTGTGGTGGATAATGAGAGGTGTTGTTTGTGATTGTAAGGTAGTTAGATGGAAGACTGTGCGTGAGTGAGAGATCTGCTTGGGATGGGGTGGGTGGGGTGGATGGGATGGGGTGGGTGTGGTGGATGTTGAGAGGTATTGTTTGTGATTGTAAGGTAGTTAGATGGAAGGCTGTGCTTTACAGGATGTGGAATAGTGGAAGAGAAGGAAATGGGTACGGGGGTGGGGCAGATTCAGTGATTGGTGGTTAGCATGAGAGGAGTGGCTAAGTTTAGTTGAAATGTAGAACTAGTGGGGGCAGGTGGGAATAGGGGGAAGGGTGGGGAGCGGAGTAAGCCCGAGCGCAGCGAGGGCAACCGCAGCAGGGCTAGCACTAACTCCAAATATATCCCAGGGCTTACTTGTTTCTTTTCTTTGTACACCAAATGTATCTTTTCACTTGTTTATGTTTACACCAAATGTATCTTTTTGGCTGTATTGTACTAGTTTAATTTCACTCCAAATGTATCTTTTTGAATGTATTTTACTGGTTTGGTTTTACACCAAATTTATGGGCTATTTTTAAGCCATAGATTGTCCCCTTGCAGAGATTAATTAAAAGCTGCAGGGTATGATTTATGGGCTATGTGCAGGGGATCCAGATGAAATTATTGTGTGCAGGATAGATTTGTAGGCTAAAGAGGTAAGATCCTTGGAGAAAATCTAGCTAGGTTACACAATATGGAGGGAGCCTAGAGGTGCCTTTAGACCGAGGGCAGCATGAAACAGTACATAGGTAGTGTTAAGGTACTAGTACATGTTATGGTATTAACCTTATTCAAATTGCAGGTTAGACTTCAAAAACTTGTAGCAAGTAGTTTTTCAGGGTAATGTCCTTTCAGTCAGGAGTGTCTTATACTGGGGTAGTTTGAGGGGGACTACCTAGAAAGAAAACATTTATTATGAGAAAGACCTTATCAGCATTAATAACTAGCCACCAGTCAAGCTAAACTGTCACTTAAACTATGTAATATATGGCAATACAGGAGCTCCGTACAGCTCCGAAGCACAATATATGCTTTTTAGTTACATAAATGGTCAACAAACAATTAAAATGTATCACTAGCTTTATAGACTACTCTTGCTGTCAGACTATGATGCAGGTAATAATTGTTAAGGTTTTCTACAATGCTGTGCCCTTGCTTGATGTCAAACATTTAATCTAGATGCCGGACAACAGCTATCAAGTACGTTTTCCTTGTAAAAGCTTCTTCCCTGTGGAACTTGAGGTACTCAGAGGCTCCACAATATCCATAGTTACCCTATGAAATGGCTACCCAATCACAGGTGAAGGGATCAAAGGAGCTTTGACCTTGTCTCCTGCCTTGCCTACTTTTTGGCACTGCTCACACATCCTGCAGTACCCTATTACATCCCTTGCAATCCCAGATCAATAAAAGTTCTGCATAATGCATCTCTTGGCACGCTTTATGCCCATATGACCTGAAAAGAAATGTTATGAGTTATGGCTAGAAGTGCCAGATGGTAGCCTCTAGGCACTACCAACTGTGGTATTACCTCACCCTCTAGCCCTCCCTCAGGGGTCTACTCTCCATACAGTAACCCCTTGTTCCAGTATACAGACTCCCCTTTTCCTTGATTCTTTAGAAAATTCTAGATAGCTATTCCGGCATATGTTACACAGCCACAGCCTACCTCTTCTGGCATAGCTGGCAATACCTGACATTGTCACACCCTTCATAACTAATGAGGTCTTGTTCACCTGCATAGGACACCTGCAATTTGCCCATCATCATCACTCATCCGGTATGTGTATATGTTTATTTGCTGTGTGTTATACATCAGATGGAATGATAAATGATGCCTTGTATGTGCTTGACAGTGGCATTCTAACCCTCACCACTGGCGATGGAGTCAGAGTTGGACATGTCAAGTAGGTTTTAGACATTGTATTGTCATTATCTGTTGTATTTGCTTGTCATGTAAATGACATAGCATAGCTCTGTTATATAGTGTCCATGAACCAGCCACAGCCACAATGACCTGGTAAGTCCATATCATCATTAGCATTAGCATTATGGTTATATAGTTATCCAAAATGTCAGTGCCATACTGCGTTACTACATCATTTGACTTCTGAGAATGTATATGATGTGTGTTATCTGTCACTTTGTACAGCATATGCAATCCACTACCTGCTTCCTCCAGCAGCATGTCCAGTGATCTCGAGGGGGATGTGATGTGCCTATCTCAGATAGCATGGTTAATGAGCACATGGGCCACTGCATTGGGTTTCATTTTCCAGCCCAGAGGGGGACAAACGTGTTGTCCATGGTGTATCCTCTGATAGGGAGGATAATTTTGCCAGCCATTCTGATTATGTGGGGAAGTCAGATAATGAATAAGATAATGCCTATGAACCACTATCCCATGTAGAGTCTGGTAATGATGGTGACTGTTTCCCACAATGGACCAATACTGTCCATTGGAGTACACATGGGAGTATAGCTTATGTACATGGACACATATCATAGGGCATCTGTTTACTATTACAGACACGATTGTTCACAGCAACATCATGGCTCTGACCTGCACACACTTGCCTGTGCCACCAATCATGTGACACACCAGCATGTGTCAAAAGAAGATCAGGAGCACAGTCATGGAGAGGTCAATGCAGCATAGCCTGCACAGCGTGGCAGTGTGGTATCTGTTGCATGCTCTTTTGAAAGCTTTGTTATGGTGGTGCTAGAGCTGTACCATAGTATGAACCAGGTGTTTGTGCCCTAACTATACTAGGCAGATCCCCAGTCATTAGACCTAAACATATCCCTCAGTCATTAATATCTGTGCTGCAATGTACATGCAAATCTGCTGTTGGTCATTCAGTTGTGAGCTCAGCAGTCACATCCAGACAGACATGTTGCACTACTGTTCCTACCCACACTGTGTGCCAAAATGCTAGTGTCAACAATGTAGCTCCTCAGTACAGCACCATGGGATGAGTGTTTTTACAGACATGACAGGGCCACCAGAACCACAGTGTGAGCTGTCTGTGTGGACAGCCTGCACTGTGTTAGAGTAACACTGATGGCTGTGTGCCCTGTTGTGCCATTCTGACCCTGTGGCAATTATGACCACTGTGCTAACTACTGACTAATCAATCTGTAGATTGTTTGTCAAATGTCTGAAGTCACAGGGTTTTTCTGATCAGCTGCCTGACCCAGATGACTAACTTCAAGCTGTAATATGTAGTAAATACTTGTCATTAGTATATGTCAGTACATACACTGATGACAGTAATCCTCTGTGTGAAAGTCTGTATGCTTATATTTTCATCTCTTGCTATTTAACATGTAGCATATATTTTCAGGATTAACATTATGTTATCTTGGTTGTCCAGCACAGATTGGTACATCACACATGTCCTTGTTGTCAGTCATTCATGCATGCACATGTGTGCCTCTGTATACATACCCGTGTTACTTATGGCATTTTCACATGGTACTGCACATGCCACACCCTCAGCAGTGAATGTGAGCTTGTAGACCAGTTTCCATTCTTTATTCTCATGTTGATATGTAGTTCCCATGTGCTTTCCCATTGCTACTTGATTGCACATCTGTATGTTGCGGTATCATAGACACTGCTGCATGTTCCAGAGATGACGTGTACTCACTGTCATTAATGCTTTTTATTATTGAATGTATTCTTACTTCTAACTTGCTTTATGTATGACATTCTATGTCAGGCATGAGGTGTGAGGCTTGTTTGTGGTATTTTCCTTTTTGGCCAATCCATGGGATGTCTGCCATTACTCATGCTGCTGTATGCTGCTTGCTGTGTTGTACCACACTGTTACAAATTACTATGCTATGTATGATGTCATCACTTTTAGTGGACGATCCCTGCATTTAGGATATTTTTGTAATGACACATTGCCATGCACTTCATAGGCCTAGATTTCTTGTGGTATTGGCTGTTTTATGGCTTCCTTCAATTGACAGCTATCCTACCTGTACATCAACTACTTCTGTTGTGCATACCTCCTGTGTGCTACATGTATGCCTGTGTGGTCTTCTTTGGTGGTGTACCTTGCAGAGACCCTTCCTGTGGTAATTTTATTGTAGACAACTAATGTTTTTTTTCCATTAATCATGTTCTGGGTTGCTGTTGTGCGGCAAAACTATGTGAACATTGCTATTTATTTTGTGCACATTTGTATGTCTGGCATGTCATGACTCAAAGCTGCATGTCAGATGCTTCCATGTTGCCTGAGTTAGGACATAAGACTGCATTCTCTGTCACCCACACCTATTTCTTCTCACTTGTGTCCTCCTGACCATCCTGTGACAGCTCTAAAAGCTCAATATCAGACATCTGGGGTTCTTACTTTTGGTCATCCACATCTGTGGCTTGTAGGCCACCATGTTTTGATGTTATGTTGTTCAGCATAGTACATGCATTGACCATCTATGTGTTCTGTTCTGGTGTGTATTGGAGTGCACTCCCAGATGTGTTCAGACATCTGATTCTTGCTTTCATCACACTAAACACATGCTTTATCTTTGTGTATGCTCTGTTGTATGCATCCTTGGCATGGGTTGATGGGGGTCTGAATGATGTCATCGGCCAAGGTTCCATTGGATAACTGATGTCACCTGTTTTTAGGGGGATGAGAAGGAATGTTTGCTTCTTGTTGAAATGTCTGGCTACAGCTTACATATAGCAGTGGTCATGCTCTTACTAGTAGGGACCCCTCCGGTATTTTATCTTGTTGGAAAGCAGACATCAGGGCACTTTCTCTCCAGATGGCTGCAGCATGCACTCCCAGGGTGCATTGACATGATATTAGTAATGAGGCCATCTGCAGAGCACACCACCTGACAATTAAGTGATGACCACCCCTTTCTGTTGATGTACTGTTCAGCATCAGGCACAGCTGGGGTTTTGATTGGGACTTGGGTGCGGTCTATAGCTTTGAGGACATGGGCATAGTTGGCAATGGTATAAAACTGTTCCATGGCAGTCCTGCACTCCATGGCTGTTGCTGGGAGGTAGATGTATTTATCCACCTTGGTGAACATTCCTGACAGGAGCAGCGTGAGGATATGACTGATGGTCATCTGAGACACTCTTGCTGCATCTCCCAAATGCTGTTAAATTTCCCAGAGGCTAGTATACCTAGACTCAAGCAGATCTTTGTTTCTTCGAGTACTGGTTTACCCCCAAACTGTGAGCATATTTGTGGGATGCACATATCCTGCACACAGCTTTGCATGAGCTCTCTGTCAAATCTATATATATTTATTTCCTATTCCGAGAGCTAGCTTACCTGTAGCCTGGCTCTCTGCCTGGTCGGCTGCCTTCTGTGACATCTTTGCAGATCATCCTCTATTATGTCTTGCAGTAACCCGCAGTTTGCTGCAGTGAATTAAATGCCGGTTGCATTTTTTTTATATGTTAGATTGTTGGAATCTGCAAGATTATCTAGGAATTCATGGAATATACTAGTGTTACAATTAAGCACATACGGCCTCTGCTGAGTGCTTTTAAAATGTTGTCAGTAAGGAATTGTCTTGCTTTAAATTGCATTGGTCGCACCTGTTGTAGTTTGGAATCTGGTGGGTATGTGAGGAGTCTGCAATTATCCTGTGCTGAATAGATAATTACTTTGCCTTGTTTTACCATATGTTATAAAATCACATCCACTGCCAGTACACTGACGTCTTCCATTGACATGCTGCAGTGTCCACAACTATCATTTTTAATCTGGCCCAGAGATATATACATAAGATACTTCTTTTTTTCTCCAAAACTTTTTATTGAATGATTTTAAAGAACAATAGGAAATCACCACAAACAATAACCAAATAAAGAAATAAATGCAATCCAGCATTGCTTTCACTACTAGATGTCAACTAAGTAAAAAAAAAAAAAAACACAAAGATATTCACATTATCCATTACACTGATAACAAAAATATCAACATAACAACCATATAAACCTCTGTATACCACTAAATAAAATTAGTGATTTTTAGCTGTGCAATCATGTTGCCAATACTATAAAGACATAAGTTAGAGCATTAATAACAACTTCTGCAAACTGATTACAAAGAAAACAAGTGCTCAAACTTAATGGTATACATATGTTTATATAAAAAACATGAAAAAAAAAAACATGCAAAACTTGCTGCCAGATTATTCAACTGACAGAATTATGAGATTTACGGAAAAATATTATTATGTTACATAAGTTCTTACTAATTAAGGGTCAAGAGATTGCATACCGTACTTCCTAATCTAAAAAGAAAAGACAATTGTTGTAACTGCATTATAGATCAAGACAGCCTGCAGTGGGGAAGTGGCAATGATTTCTGTGATTCCTGTAGCATAAGAACTGCAATTTTATTTGAAATCAGTTCCAGGATGCCACTAATGGGACTAAAGAGGTCAGACTCCCCACTGCCACAACTATAGGGTTGACATCTCAGCTAAGTGGCCAAAACAAGACCTCCAGCACCCTCTCTGTTTAACTAGTCCTTCATGTCCCTGCCCAAGTAGCTTAACACACACACTCTCTGAGATGTGATTATATACAAACAAACACACGCAACTGGGAAAGCCTGGCAAAGATTTATTAGCTATACTCCCATTTGCCCAGACAATAAGGTAGTCTGGACTGCTACCAGCCACTCCTTATCAGCTACTTTAAGGCTCTTAGCATAGGGTGTCCAATCTCACTGTGTAATATTATTATTAATCCAAATAGTAGCTTGACCAAGAGCAAGGCTATTAGGAGTGACCAGTACAGTGTCACCAAGTAGATATGCAAGTACTCTGAGAGCTTAAATATGTCTCACAAATATCAGCCACAAAGATAGGCTTAAATATATTTAATAATAAGTAATAAAAGAACAAGAAATACTCAGTAAATCATCACAGTAACTTCAGAGTTCAAAATCACAGGCAATATTTTAAACAACATTGCAGGATAGTCTCAAATAAATACAGAAAACATCTAAACTAATCTTTACTGTATTCCTAACTATATCTAAAATAAATTACTTTACCCTAGTTAACTTACAGAGTCAGGCAAGACAGATGTGTTGAGTGGGTTTCCCAGCTGATGCTGCCAGGTCAAAGACAAAATGAAAAATGCAAAGTCTCTCTCTCAAAAAGAGTTCTTAAATTAATATGTCAGATATTGCTGCTGGGATACTTGTAGCATGACATCACTTATTGTCATCTGACTTCAGTTCCCAGGCTCAAAAACAACCATCGAGGTAGGATCTAGCACATACCTGTGAAAATACATAAACAAAAATGTTTCCTCAGATGTTTGCAGATCCTGGAAGTCCTAAAACAATAAAATACTTCTACATCTCAAGCGTAGTAATAATCACTCATTCAAGACAATACAAAACACTTCTGGTTCTAGACATCATGTCTGTTACTGTACTAAAACTGAGAGATAACATCTTTTGTTATAAATTACCTTGACCTAAACCATTCTTCTGAAGTTTTGCAAGTTAATCCCTTGTGTTTCAGTCTCCCCTGTTAAACAGTTACAGTAGTGTATATAAAAAATATCTCTTCAGCACGTCTATACAACATGACAGACAGTTCTAATACATTTGTAACACAGGGATATGAATCATGTTGCTATTCACAAATGTCACATAACCACTTAAAAATTCCAGATAGCCAGGCTGTCAGTATCTCCTTCTGTAACACAAATGACATATAATTATTTACAAAATTCCAGACAGCTGAGCTGGCAATATTTCCTTATGTGACAAAGATAGTTAATAACTTTTATTGTCATCTAGAAGCAAACACTGTCAAGTCTTGTTGTCATGACTTAAAAGCTAGTAAATGAAGAGTACACAAAAGTCCATATGCATGCAGAAAAAGCTGCAAGAACTAGACATTCTGTCATAGAGCTGAAATGTGCAGTGTTTCATGTTCTTTATCAGGTAGAGGACTTGAGGAAGAACAGCTCAAATGGGGTGGATGCTATAGATGGGATGGATACAGGAATGGAGTTATTGGTCGTCAGAAATCTTACATGGGCTGATATATAGGATATGCATTCTGTGGACATAAAGACCTGTCAGATGGTATTCAATGGACTGGTGAATGTCTTAAAATACCTTCCAGTCATGCTTTTCAGTCTTAGTTATAGAACTGTTTAGTAAAACTGCAAAGTTTCATAGAATGTACCAGTACACATGAGTCTCTCTAGATCCTGCTGACCATAGTATGCTCAGCTTCATATCAGAGCTGAGAAACTGTTGGAAATCATAATTAAAGATGTAAATAAACACAAACAAATATAGATGGAGACAGAAAGCAACATCTGGTTCATCAAATGAGTCCAAGTGTTGTAGACGTCCAGGTGCAAAAAGCCATCCTAAACAATTTTTACACCTATTCCAAGAACCTGTAAAACTCCTCAATAAATACACATTCTACCTCTTCTCCAAATTCTGGGACCACTCCACTCTCTGTGAAATAAATGAAATAAAGTCACGTAGGTGTGCATCTGCAGAACATATATACAGTATGTATATGCATATGCATATGTGTGTGTGTGTGTGTGTGTGTGTGTGTGTGTGTGTGTGTGTGTGTGTGTGTGTGTGTGTGTGTGTATGTATATATATATATATATATATATATATATATATATATATGGGATCCGGACACATGCTCGACTAGCATATGTCCGAATCACAAAACATCGAACACACATACACGAAAGCACTTAACATCAACAAGCGCTTCTGTGTATGTGTGCCAGTCGGACTACAGTGCGGGTAAGGGAAAATTCCCTTTTCCCCACTCTAGTGCAATCTCGGAGTGAGAATATTAAAGTGGGGGGTGCAGGGGGGTGAAGCCCCCCCTGCAGAAACATAGATTTTGTTTTTTGAACCCACATACACGGAAGCACTTTTCGATGTTAAGCACTTTCGTGTATGTGTGTTCGGTGTTTTGTGATTCAGACACATGCTACTCAAACATGTGTCCTAGACCCATATAAATAAATAAATAAATAAATATATATATATATATATATATATATATATATATATATATATATATATAGTGTGTGTGTGTGCGCGCGCGCACGCGCTTGTGTGTATGTGTGAATATTCATGTAGAAAAGCATGGACTGTTATTAGGTTTGATACCATTTGAAATGCCCAAAGTGGGACATTTTTTATAGAAACATGAAATGTTGCAGGACAAACCACATCTACTTCAATACAAAAGACTGGACTTCTACTTTTTGACAAAAATAGAAGCTTCCACTTGCAGAATTTCAGTTGCAATCATTCTATATAATATTAAGGTGTTACATATACAAAATAATTGTTTTATTCAAGTTGTTGTTGTGTCTTTCGGCTTTTTCCCAGTTAGGAGTTGCCACAGCAGAACTCTGGTCCGCTAATGATTAGCAGTAGATTTTTACATGCCGAGTTGCCATCCCTGATGCACAACCTTCATTGAAGGTACCCCCAGTCACGGATGTCTCCACACAGAAGACGCTCTAGCTGAGAATCGAACCCGACAGCGTCTCACTGTCAGGCGACAATGCTACCACAGTGCCACCACAGCAGTAATTGTTTTATTTAAGTATTACTGGATATTTTGAGAAATGTTTTTGTCTTAAAATTCCAGGATATTTGTGATTTTTTTTTTTTTTTTCATTTTTTTTTTTTGCACAAGATGCAACTGTTCAAATAGGGATAACCCTAAATGTTATCTCTCCCAGTAAGATATTCAGGTGTTAATATACTTTTTTTCCAGTTCTGCAAATACTGTGCCATTTTATTGTTTCCAGGCCCTGGTCACGGCTAAAAATATCTGAGAACCATTTCATTCATATATTTAAGAAACAATAAATAGGAAAATGAATGAACAAATAAATAACATATATCATTCTTAACTCAGCACCGCCTTTCCCTTGTCCTTCTCTTCTGCTTTGACAGCATCTTTAATAGAATATAGATTACCCTCTTTCTGCAGTATATGTTTCCACTATCTGAGCCTTTTCTTTCATTCTTGGCCCCCATTTCATCTTAGTAAACATCAGTTGAAGTCTTTCGGTCAACTAAACAGATGTGCTTCTTTCTAAACATAGATTCTAATTAAACATGCTATTCTGGATGAGGCCTTAACTACACCCTATACAACAGAAGGAAGACATCTCCATCATTAGGATAATTACTGCTGTGACTGCATTGCAGGAATCTTCTTTTCTTTGTTATTCACCTTTTCCAAACTGGACAGAGTGACTCCTCTTAAAATTACACTTTTTTCCTGACTCCATCTACCTGTCAGTATTTCTTGCTTACTAATTACCTATCGCTAATGCCTACTAAAATGGGTGACATTGCACATTTTTCCCCTTGACTACAAGCTTCCATCTATAAGACAGCAAAGATCACATTAAAGGTCATGCTTCATCAGCCTTAACCATCATTCCAGTCTGTGGGCCATCAACAGAGAGGCTAATGTCGTTATGCAACATTATATTTCAGGTAACATAATCCACTTTAGGTGAGAATGTTTGAAAGTATAGTGACCCTGTGGTATTCTGTACTTAGTCTGTATTAATGGGTACAATACAACCTTGTAGAAGAAAATGAAAAACATAGCCCTACAGTACGTGACGTTAATTAAACATTATCAAGTAGGAGAGTGTTGAGTCTCGTGTCATTTGTTTTCATAATCATATAACTTCTGTGATGGTTAAAACGTGCATTCTGGCCAGGAAAAATCTAGGTTCTTGAAAATAATCAAAATCTTGATTTTATCACCAGTAAAAGAACAAACATGAAAATCAGTCAGTACTTAAATATGACTCACCATATCTTCTAATTTTTGGTTCCATATACCTTTGTTTCCTTCAGCATAACAAGGTATCCATTTTCCTCTCTAAGCAATTCCCTACTTCTATAAATTGATTTTCTCATCCATCAGATCTCATTTTACTAAATGAAGTATAACCTGACACCCACTCACTTATCCTTACCCCCATTTGCGTCATGAATCTGAATGCATTACACACCTGTGTGGAACTGTGTTCTGGTCTTTACCAATTCTCTATGACAATGGATCTCCTGGTCCCCTAGGTCTTTCTTCCTCTCTTGCTCTTACGAGTCACATCTGACTCCTAGAGTGACCTTGTTGACAGCCAGGCAAAGGGGGAAATGGATGCTAGTTGCCAGTTCTATCGTCTGTGTCACACATGTATGCACTCACACCTATGCACAATTTACAGCCCCCAAATTTCCACTTCCCCTGTCTTATCACTTCTTTATCTTTACCTGCCTTTTAACCCATCCTCGTGAACCATGTCATCCTCATGAATCCCTATCTTTTAATTCACCTACCAATAATACCTCCAAACTCTTCTTCTCCCAATGAATTCAGACACTTAGGAAGGTCAGTTTCTGACCTGGGCAATTCCCAGACTTGTGCCTCCACAACTCAATCTTGAAGATAAAGAAGCCTTCCTACAAGTTGCAGCAAAGTACTTCTCTTGCCTCCTTGTTGCAGTTGCTAACATCTAAAGACATTCATTCATTCAAACAATGTGATGTGTTTAAATGAAAGACAGTAGACACATGCACCAAAATGCACCTCTTCTCAGGTGCCAATCTTACCCCTAATAGCGTATTCCCAGACCAGCCACCCCCTTTGGCTTCCCTAGCTATGAACTGGAATGATTTAGATACAAATGGAGTTCTGCATTACTTATGGGAAGACATCAGAAAAGTTGTATTTGAGGAAAAGGAATATTAGTATAAATTAATAAAACCATCTTCAAAAAACAGCTTATTTCCCACCTAAACAACTCCTGGACATGCAACTACCTAGCACCTGGCTAACATATTCTAACTCCTTTCCCCTACTCACTAACCCATCCTTTTTAAAACTCCACATATGCACTATATATTATCATCACGTGTCTTACCAAGTCACTGCCGCCTACTCCCCACTACCCCATCTATACCCACTAACTCTCCCATAGACTAAGCTGAAAAGCTTTCCCTTAAAATGTCGATGCATCTCATATAAACTTGTCTATATTCTCCTCCATTTTTAGTTTGTAAATGTTTTATGCAATCATATGCTATTGTCTGCTATATTTTTATAACTGAATGTGTAAATATCTTATGTATAGTACGTTAGCAATTGTTCTGGAGCTTTTCTCCCTGGGCCTCTGCTGAAAACGGACAGCTCTGTCCAGTCAGACCTTCCTAGTAAAGAAATATAAAATAAATAAAATAAAAACAAATAAATAAAATTAGAGTATGATCTCCTCTTGCACGGATTGTTTTGCTTTGGTGCAGTCCATGATATACGCAGTATTCTTTATCAGCGCCATAAGTAAGTCCAAGGAATCAGTTCCTAAATTCTTCCTATATTAGTTTTTTATTCCACAGGATATTTCTCTGCACTTGAAGATCTTATCTAAATCCTTAATTACTTTTCTGCCAAGTGGGATTCATTGTTAGATTTCTTAATTGCGTGTCCTTTCACTGCTGATTATTGATCCAAGAAGACTGAAGCTGCCTACTATTTCTATTTCTTCTTCATGAAGAAAAAAACATATTAACTTTAACAGTTCTCTAGATATCTGTCTTAATGTTAAGTTCTCTGAAACTTCATTCAGTTTGATAAATTGTTCCAGTCGCTACCATCTTTTGCTCTCCTTTGTTTCCAAGACCTGATCTAAAGATGCCTTAGTCAGCCATTTCGCCTTCTTAATCTTTAATTTTTTCTGTATGGATTTCATTCTGATGTCACCTCCTGCACAACATAGCTGAGTTTTGTCCATAATTTCTGTGTCACTATCTACCAATCCAATCACTTTAATTTATTGTTCACCTTCACTGCATATTTAGTTCATGAGCTTATGTCTCACTGATCTAGAAGCTTTTCTTATTTTCTTTAATTTAATTTTAACGTCTGCAACAAAAGCTGATGGTCTGATTAACAGTCAGCTCCTGGTATTGCTTTTGTTGACTGCAGAGAATTCTTCTGTCTGTGACTAGAGAATAGATAGTCAATCTGATTTCACTGCAGACCATCTGGTGATAAGCATTTGCAAATCCATCTCTTAGGATTTTGAAAGAGAGTGTTCATTATGACCAGTGAATAATATTGAAAGAATTCTGCTGGTTTATACTCTACTTCATTTTGCACTCCACAACCAAACCTGTCTGTTATTTAAGTTATTCTAGTTGTACTTTGACAACCAGCTTTAGAATTCCAATAATAAATAAGAATATCCTCACTCTTTCCAAAACATATCTCTACTCTACATAAAACTGACTACCTTCCTTTCCTTCAGCATCTGTCGCTAGATCATAAGCTTGCATCACTGTAATGTTGAACAGCTTATTTTGTATTCTGAGATCATTCTTTCATATTTTGGGTCGTAGCCAAACCCTGATTTTGACATTCTTTTTATTAACAATGGCTGCTGTTCTATTTCTTTTTCAATTCTGTTGAACATAGTAGAAGATTTGATGCGTGATTCAGGTACATTTTAGTTTAGTAATTTCCAAAATATCAATGTCTGTTTCATCATAGGTTCATAGGTAGGTACAAGGCTATCTGCCCGGGGGCATTTATAAGCCTAGCCAGAGTGTGTCGGCTTTTGCTACCCCATTGATTAATTAACTGATCCTCTGTCAAGCAGAGCAAATGAAGTGATCCCAGGGGTGTATTTTCTGTTACCTATCCACTCATCAAGGTTTCTCTTGAAGAGTGTTAGTGAGGGGCTCTGCCTGATGTCATTTGAAATTTTGTTCCAAAACATGGGGAGTCTCTGTGACAGGAATCTATCCCTCTAGCATGTTCTATTTATTGTTGTGGTGAGGTTTAGTTCACTAGAGAGTGTGGCTCGCAGTGACTTGGATTTCTTTAGGTGGAGCATGTCCATTAATTCTGAGTTGGACATGGCTTTGTAAGTCAGGCAGAGATCACCTCTGAATAAACGATATGCCACTGAGTACAGCCGGAGTTTTTTCAGTCGGGCTGCATAGGACGTATGTTTGAGACCAGTAATCCTCTTGGTAAGGTACTTTTGTGGTCTTTCCAGCTGTTGGAAGTATCTTGTGAGGTACATCCCGAATGGGGCATTGTACTCTATGATGGGTCTAATGATTGACGAGTAGAGGGGCATTATAACCACTTTATTTCTAGATGCAAACCCTTTAGTAATTAGATGGGCCGCATAGAAGGATTTCCTAACTACTTTGGCAATATGATTGTCAAAGGAGAGATTACTATCTACCTGGGTACCCAGATCTCTTATTACCTCTTCTGTATTAAGGGGGCTGCCACCTATGTGGTAATTCGTGGGTGTTTTGTTTTTCCCAAATGGGATGACTATGCATTTTGTGGCATTTAGCTTGAGGCCATGACTTTGACACCAGGTGTCCGTCTCAGTAAGGCCCTTTTGGAGGATGTCCATGTCAGCCGGATAGTCAGTTATGGCTCCCAGTTTGCAGTCATCAGAGAACTTGATTAGTCATAGTCCTCCTGTGTTTGCCTGTACTTCTGAGAAGTATATGCTGAACAGTAGGGGTCCCAGGAATGAGCCTTATGGGACACCACTTGTAACTGGTTTAGAGTCGGATCTGGAGCCCGCTATTCTTACTGTGTGAGCTCTGTCTGTAAGCCAGTTGGCAACCCATCTCGTGACATAGGGGTTTATGTTCAGGCTGGTGAGTTTTTCTGTAATACCCGAGTGGGGAATGGTATTGAAAGCCTTGGCGAGGTCAAGGTAGTCTGTGTGAACCACCTTTCCCTCATCTATGGCCTTGGTGACTGTCTCAAAGAAGTCAACCAGGTTTAGTAGACATGATCTGCCCTTAACAAAGCTGAACTGGGTCAGGTCAACTGTTTGGAGGTTCCCAATGTCTTTGTTAATGAGTTCCACGATGATGCGCTCCATAGCCTTGATGACCAGGCTAGTCAGGCTTTTGGGATGATAGTTACCAGGGTCAGTTGTGGCCCCTCCTTTGTGGAGAGCAATAACCGTTGCTATGTGCTATTCTATGGGCACATAGCCTGTGGAGAGGCTGAAGTTGAACAGCGTGTTTAGGTGGGGGGGTTAGTTCATTCTGTAGTTCGTGCAAGACGCAGCCTGGAACACCATCTGGTCCCATTGATGCTGTGTTTTTGGCTTTTGAAATGGCTGTTTTCACCTGTGCATCTGTGATTTTTGGGACACTACACTTTTCCAGTATTGTTATGGGCCCTTTTGGAGGTGGGGGGGGGGGTAAAGTTTGCACTGAATCTATCTGCCAGGATGTTGGCAATATCAGTAGGCTCAGTATATTTTGTGCTATTTTGCACTAGTTCAGTGCATATCTGCGAGTTGCCACTTAGATTCTTAACATAGCTAAAGAAGGCTTTGTGGTTATCTTTTGAATCCTTGGCTATTTTTCTTTTTAAGTTAGCCTTGTATGATTTCATGAGGGACTTCGGTTTCTTACTGATATTGATCAGGGATGTCTTTCCTTATTGGGATTTGCTTTTTTTCTGAACTAGTTTCCTCCTTTTGTTGTATAGCCTGTTTATTGCAGGGGTCCACCAAACTGGTTTCCTTCTCTTAGAGGAGTGAGTCTTGGTTTTGCTAGGGATGGCATGATCCATGCATCCTTGTAGGTGCTCATAGAGTGCATTTGTAAAGGTTTCTGCATCTCGGGCAGGGTTATCCTTTAGTGTGCGGGCTGTGAAACTTACCACCTCTGTCTTAAGTAAGGTGACGCTTGCTTTACAAAAGTTTTTTACTATAGTTTCCTTAGTTGGGGGTGTTGGTGGGGTGTGGACATCCAGAGTGATTAGTTTATGGTCTGATCTAACCAGTGACGGGTTGACCTCTGGTGTGGAACACCTGTTGCCCATGTTGGTGATGACCAGGTCCAATATGTTTTCACCTCTGGTAGAGGAGTTTACCAGCTGATCCAAGGTGTTTGAGTTGATGAATTCCGGGAAGCGCTGAGCCTGGGAATTTGTACTCGAGTAGTTTTCCCAGTGAATGGTAGGGTAATTGAAATTGCCCAATATCAGGGTGTTTGGTAGGACCATCATGTTTTCCAGTGTCTCCAGAAAGGTGGAGTGGTGGTCCTGGGTCATGGAGGGTGATCTGTAGCAGGCCACAATTTGCATTGCAGATTTGCCCACTGTTAGTTGCACATGGATGCTCTCAGAGGTATCATGCTGCGCCACTAAACTGGAGGTGTAGGTATCCTTGATGAATATGGATATACCCCCTCCTATTGTGTTTCGGTCCATGTTCTGTGGCTGAAACGTGTGGTTTGAGTTGTAGCACGGTAGTGCTGAGGTGCTCTCTGGATCCTTGAACCAGGTTTCAGTTACTGCATAGATATCAACGTTTTCCATACTGAGGAGTGCTTCGAGCGCGTGCATTCTGAGATTTAAACTCCTGGCATTGAGTAGCATAACCCGCAGTTTTTTGTTAATTGTGTTGTTTACGAAGGTGGGTTTGACTTTTGAGCCTTGCCTAAAAAAGGCACTATGGTGGCAGCAAAAACATTGGCCAGTATTGGAAAGCCTAGGGGTGACAGGTGCAAGCCATCACCTGCGAAGCAACGCGGCTTGTCGAGCATGTCGTCCCAGGCTGACAGATACTGGATCCCCTTTGAATGACACCAGAAGCTTAGCCAATTGTTGAAATTGATATTTTTTTCTTTATACTGAGATATCATTCTTGGTGAGGGCAGGATGCTACTCAAGGTCAGGGTCATGCCAGCCTGGGCTACATGATCAGAGAGCTCTTCCATGTCTCTTTCCATGTAGTTCAGGGAGGTACATCTCAGGTCATTCACACCAACATGAACAATGACCTGAGTGTTGGTGTTATGTGCCGGATTCTGACTCCCAACAGGCAGCTAACAGTAACCTTCTGCTTGTCCAGCCCTGTGAATGGGACGCCAGTGTGCCTGACTATAGAGTCACCTATTACTAGTGTGTTAGGTATGTTATTTCGCCTTAAGGGCTGTGATCATGTGGCACACTGATTTTGTTTTTTATGTGTTGTCTGGTTTGTGACGGGAAGTGCAGGTTGTTTGGGTGTCTGCTTTGAAAGTCTCTGATGCTTTTGTAGGTTTTTATTTAGAGCCTCCGAGTATGATTTTTTGGATTTATGTGTATTTTTTACCAGTGCTGTTTTAGTAGGTCTGTGTGTGGCTGGAGTTGTGGTGCAAGTGTTAACCTTCTCCTCTTGACTGTCTGTTCCAGTCTTGGGTGGAGACAGATTAGCTTCCAGTTTGGCTGTATAATTGCATCTGTAGCATATGTTAGTGTTTTGTGTTTAGAGGAGAGGGTTGTCTGTGTACATGAGGCAGTTGTAACATTGCCTCAGGATACCCAGTTTCACCAGCTGGACTGGAGAGTGCACCTGAAGTTGCCCTTTGGTCATGCCTGAATAGTAGGGAGTGCTGCTTAGTCACTTGGTTGGTGAGGGGTGAATAAAGAGCCTTGTCCTACTTGTCAATCAGTGTCAGGGAATATTAATGCTTGCTATTAGGTCTGAGCAAGTGCTGGGCTGTAAGATGCTTTTTGAGTGCTTAGGTTGAGAGACAAACTAGTTTCAAGGGAAACACTGAAGAGGAGACTTAGTGGAGCCCGGTGTTGAAAAACCGTGCAAATGCAGTTTTTATAGTAGGGAAATGAAAGAGATAGAAATTAGCCCAAAATGGCCAATAAACTACTAACTTCTGGGCTGGAACTACTCCTCCAGGGACAGATAGGTTGCTCAAAGCTCCCCTCTCTCACAGGTGAACAGAGAAACTTCCTTCTATCCAAGTAAGGTATGGGCAATTCAGAAACTAGTATCATAGCCCTGAATTCCGCACTAGCCTGAAAACTGGACTATATTAGCTTAGAAAGGTGGGAAACAAGGAATTTTTTTGTTTGTTTTTTTTTTTTTTTAAAGATAAGGCAAAAACAGTAAAAATACACTTAAAACAGCTTTAAATGACTACAAATGATCAAAAAAGGCTATCACACTTTAGTGTGTAGCCTACAACAGTTAAACAAATTATTTAAACAAAAAACAACTTTTTAAAAGTGCATAGAATTTTGTGTGGACGAAAGCATTAATAAAAAGTTCTGGTTGGAGCCAGTGGTGTTCATTTCCTGGTTTGTTTTGTTTATTTCACAAAACACGACATATGTGAAGATTCCCTCAAAATACGTACATAATATTACCCTTAAACACTTTAAGTTCACCTTGGTACATAGTTCTGACATTGAAAGTTCCAATTATGTTTAGTTTTTTGAAGCATTAAACTTTGCTTTCATTTCTAAGTATTTCAGCGATAGACATCCTTCTGGCCTCAATCCAACTGCATCATAAATTATAGGACTTTGTCTCTGCTTTTCCCAGTAGTATACTGAAAACTTCAGACTTGAAGTTCTCACCCTCTGATGTCATTTTGAAGTGTCTTGGGGTTCTATTCACTAAAGGCGTTTCTTAGCAATACTTCAGTAACTTTCTATTACCTTGACTAGTACACAATTTTTCACTGATGTCTCTACCATATCTGCCCACCTAAGGTGGTGCTACACATTAACGCTCAAAGTTTTAATCATCTGTTGTGCTAACACCCAGTTTTTTAAAGCTCCTGATGCATACATTTCTTAAACCAAAGAGACAGAATTTAACGTTTAAGACAGGCTATATCCAATATGAGTTTTTTTAGTTGTTCACAATCATGACCATTTATATCTGAAGTTTTATTTTGCTGTTTTTTTAACCAGAATATTTACATCTGGCCATTAGGTAGTACTGTGTCTGAAACATCAGTATATATTATCAAGACTAAGGCAATGCAAGCTGCAGAGATTGTACCTTTCTCTGCTAGCCTTATCTATTAGGCAGATCTGCCAAAGTCTGTGAGGCCTCTCTTTCAGTGATAGAACAGAAACAGCAAAGCTAATTATATTAGGTATGCAACAGGATATTATTCTGTTATACAGCGAATCTATTGCATTTCTTAAGAAAAAAATATATTAAAAAAGGAGCTATGTCATATTCCTAGGCCTGTAAAATGAAGGACAATAAAACACCAGCTAAATTTTATCTAACTGTTGTAACTTTAAAAAAAATGACTTGCAAATTTAATCCATCCTTTTTAATGACCTATTTAAGAGAACTGATTCTTAAATTATTAATTGTTATTAATGCAGCAGAGGTATTTTAAAGTGTAGTTTGGGATCACACCGCAAAAATCATGTTTATAGTTCAAAAACCATCCTGATAAAAACAAAGATGAATGGAAAAATAAGATGCAAATCCCAGGAGAATGGCTTGTTTCTGTCACATTCATTGCATGACACACATGGCGTTACCTCTGTTCTTCCACTATTCTTTGATTTCTACAAAGCTTTGCTTGCATGCATACATATCAATATATAGCAATAACATGTCAACAGTGATAGCTGACTGCTCTGTTCAGATTCCTTTTCAGCTGTGTCCTGGGCAGAGGATAGAGCACAGGAAATGACCACTAAATGAATACAGTAATGCAGGTGTTTGGGCAAAAAATTAGTAATGTCAGTTTTAGCAAAGCAGCATAATAAAATAAATAGAAAATACAAAATGAGCATTAAACATTTGTACTCCAGATAAGCACTGGGGATGAGTAGAAGCACATTTCATGCTAACCCGATTATAACAGGCAGAGCACAACACTCGCTCAGCCACTAGGCATGGTGTAGCAGAAGCAGACAAAAGTCCCAGTATTCAGCAAGGACGAGACTCCACCTGATCCATGCAGTATGAGATCTTTGTTGTCTCATACCAACTCGATGGTGAAGTTTGTGTCCTTGGATAAACTGTACTTGTAGATTAGAAGAAATGAAAATCTTCAGGCAGTTAGCAGTCAGAGTGTTGATGTACGCAGAAAATAAGATTAATATACAGAGGAGATCAAATTCAGACATTTCATTCAAAAAGCTAGGAGGTCGCCTGTTAACTAATGGTACAAAAGGTGCAGTTAAACTATACGGGACAATGGCAGCTCTGAATGCTTTGGCAGTTTGCACAAAATCCGGGGGCATAGAGCAGAGAAGATCTTGTGGTTCAATCCAGTTTGTGAGCATGACTTATTAAGACAGGGCTATGATGTGGTGAATGAACAGGGCTCCCTATAAGATGAGAAAGACCTGATAACGTGAATCCCAAAACAACAAAAAAATAAGCTGTGATTTAAACAGGATACATGAAAATCGTAAAGCTCTTTAATTTTTCAAACAATATTACAAGGTAGATGCAGCCCCCCCCCCCCACACACACTCCTAATTCTTATTTGCATACCAGCTACATGACAGATGTACAGTATAGTAAGGCTGATATTTCAAGGTACAATAATCAAGGCTGTAATATGCAGCCCCCAGTTTGCTCCGGTAGTTCCACCGTTTCAAATATCGCAGTTAGGGTCTTCGTACATTTAATAGGCATTTAAAGACCAGAGGTGAGGGCTCTGATTAACAAGAATAAATGACAAAGAGCTGGGAGATACTGCAGTGGGTGTTGTGTGAGCACCCACGGAATCAAGGTGAAAACAAATAGCTCTACAGTGCCTGTTCTGGAAAGGACAATGCCAAGTTTGTGGGGGACAGAAATCGAAACTAGGAAATTACATTTTTAAAAGATATGCAATCAGGTAACTTTACTTGAGGAGGACAGGGCAGTGATAGGAAGACCTTAATTCAACTGGGTAGTAAATTGTGCTTACTTAGAAAGCGTCTGTTTCCAAGTGGCAACCTTAAGATACTGTGACAAGCTTTCTTCAGTTGTTAGTTGTACCGTATAGTAAGAGGGTAGATAGGAAGTCAAGAAAAATGTCTAGACACTTTAAAAAAAAGACAATAACACTCATAGCAGTGGGAGCATCCCATACACCCCATGATCACCACTTACTTTATATTCTACCACCAAGTATTCGTCCAAACTACATACATTCTCGAGGTGGGGATACAAAGTTTATCTCATACTTGCTGTTCTCCATTTTAAGTTACATGGAATGGTTTTTGAGAGCTATGGTATACACATGCTTGAATCATCAAACATTCAGCACCTCATTAATTTCAAGGAAAATATGGCTCACTTTGCTGGTGTAATGGTCCTGTAGGGATGTAGGTGCTGGCAGTTCAAAAGGTATGAGAAATTCCCTCCTGCAACAACCAGATTGTTACAGATAGAAGTACTCCACAAATGGACATTTTATGCAGCCATCTATGAACAAAAGCAAGAATATACCAGCATTAGAATTCATAAAAATCAGCACACTGTGCCTTTCTATGACTCATAAGTAGGCATATCGCTGCAAGGGCAACAGTTAATTACTGGGTAATTTGAATGTATATGAACTATGAACTGCTTAAATGAGTACTTCACTAGATACAAAGTCATGCAGTTCCTACAGATGACACACACACACACACACACACACACACACACACACACACACACACACACAAGGACTACTCCCCCACATTGAAAGACACACACACACACACACACGCACGCATGCACGCACGCACGCACGCACGCACGCACACACACACACACACACACACACACACACACACACACACACTATGTAGTGGGAAAACCATACCTCTCAACCTCTTAGCACAAGAAATCTTAGAAAGTTGTTGAATAACAGGTTTTCCATTATTTTGTATTTTCTGAATGATATGAAGGCTGAAACTCAAAGGTCTGCCATTACTGAATATTATTTACTGACTTCAATCCTGTCAGAAAACTGCAAATTTTATGAGGAACAGATTAAAAAAATAAAGCAAAAATCTGGACATTTTGTGAAAATCTGGACATTTAAGAGGTATGGGGAAAACCTGTCCTGCATACCTTGCACAGATTCTATCTATTGAAAGTGTGATGGCCCTCCTATGGGCCAGAAATCAAGGATCTTCAATCCTCATCACTGACACCTGTGAAGGACATACACTTGGAACAAAAATAGATGCACACATTACTTCCAGATGCTGCTCTTTGCACCAAGCACAATTTTCATTAATAGCACACAGGGAACACACTCCCGTCCTGGGGCTGGGTTTCTCTGTCTCTCACCAGGCCCCAAATAGGACTCCACACTGACCAAAGCTGTAGAGTTCAGTCCTCAACTGAGTGTTCCAAGCCAAGTCCTCCACCATCATTTCTGTGAAATTATTGCTGTGTCCTTACTCCAAGTAGATGACACACACGCATTCTTTTAGATTTGATTTTCACACACACGCACACACACACACACACACACACACACACACACACACACACACACACACACACACACACACACACACACACACCTGGGAAAGGCTAGCACAGATTTATAAGCTATGCCCCCTCTGCCCAGACTATAAGGTATATAATGCCACCAGAACACTCCAACGCCAGCTACTCTAAGGGTCTTACAGGGGTATCCAATTATACTATGTAAAATTAATACTGATAAAAATGGTAGTGTTTGACCATGCAGCAAGGCTTTCAGGAGTGGCCACAGTGTCACAAAATTAATATAAGTACTCTGAAAATTAACATATTCTCTAAAAGACAAGCCACAATGAAATGTTTGAATATATTTAATAATAAATAATAAAATAACATAAAAATACTAAATAACTATTCACAACAAACACTAGAGTTTCAATCACACGAAATATTAAAAATAACACAGATGGAAAGGTTTAGACAGATACAGAAAAACAATACTTAACTAATCTCACCATATTTTTCTCACTGACTAAGGAATTACTGTCCCCTAGTTCACTTACTAGAGCAAGGCAAGATGAAGTGGGTGAGTGCTCTTTCTTTGTCAGGTTTCACAAACAGACTGCCCTGAGACTTCTGTCTCATCTAGTATTAAAATATAATTTCAGTGCTGGATTACAGAATGACATCACATAGATCTGGTCATCTGACTCTGGTTTTCACACTACCCCCTTTACTAGAAATTGAACCAGAATCTAGCACATATTTGTCAAAATACACACATAGAGCTTTGCTAAGATGTGCTATAGCATCTGAAAACTATAAAACCATTTAAAAAACTTCCACCCTTCATGGTAGCAATTAGTTCACCCCTAAGGACAGTACAGTAGGATTCCTAGTCCTGTCTTCATAGACATTTTGTCTCTGGCTGCAGTCAGAAATGTAAGATAAAATATTTATCACCTAAACCAGGTAACAATTTCAGACTATTTTAAAAAGTTTGCTGGGCTGAGATTAACGTCTTCTCTTCCAGTATCCTCTGTTATAATACATTAATTTCAACAGTTACAACAGAAGCTGGCATACAGGTGTATTTCTTTTCTGTCTAGCAGGACCCACTGTTGGTACGTTTTAGCACAAGCAGCTTTACAAATACATTTTCAACACAAGCACCTGTACAAATCAGTTTGATATACAAATGACATATAATTCTTTACAAAACTCCAGCTAGCTATGCTGGCATATATTACACATCCAATGACCTACTTCTCCTGGCATAGCTAGCACTACCTCACATCATCACATAAAGTAACAGGTAAATGCCTCCGTCTGGAACTTTTTGCAGCTCTGTTCTGAGTAATAGATAGTCTGGTGTGTATATCTTCTATGCTGCTCTGCACAATGGACTAGTCATAGATCTCCGGGGCCCTGCCACCAACTCTCACATTTTCATGTGCGTGTTCCATCACTTACTGCCTAGTAGTACAGGGCTTTACTAGTAGGCAGATTTAGAACGAACACACTGGTGTTTCTCAGTATACAAAGCTACCCAGCACAGCACAGTGCTTTAGGAATTTGTCTATGAATCCTGGTCAAGCAGCCTCTGCAAAGCATAAAGCAAAAAAAAAAAAATGTTATAATAATATTTGTTCTTTACTTCCCTACTGCACAGTTGACAATTATCAGCAAATTGAGACAGAGAAGGGCATCGTTATCACACTAAGTATTTCAGTATCTTTTCTTATTGTGAATGTTTCATTATCTTCTTCAGCTTATTGGGCACTTAAGATCAGAAGATTTACAACACACAGTAAGGAATTACTGCTACCCCTACAGCCACCTACTGCAGGTAAAAGATCATTTTGTACCTGATGACTTTCACTTTACAATTGTCATTTGGATGGTAATGGAAAACACACCATCAGCAAGTTTTGTGACCCTGCTCCAATATCAACATTGCTGCACATGTTTAAAAATATCACTTTCTCCACTCTGTATTGTAAGGTTATATAAAAAATGTAGTCAAGTGCAAGCCCATAAATCAGACTGGATGCAATCTCTCATGCAATAGCAAAAACTGTTTATTTCAGCTTTTGAATGCCTAGCTTATGCTACCTTTGGAGAAACTCATAAAGACCATTCATTAGACAGCTGTTACATGTTAACATAAACTGGGAAAAAGCTGACCTGACATCCCTTTATTTAATTTTCAAAATCTGATGTAGCTGTTGTGAATGGCATGGGTGCAATTTAGTTCAGACATTGTGCCATCTATTTTGACTCATGGAGTACAGATGCAGAGTCTATAGCACATGTAGGTGTCGTACCTCAAAAGCAATGCACAAAATGAGTCTTAGTTAATCATAGGCCTGTCTTTATAAAGAAGTGATAACTCCATCCTGATATATTGATTTGGGGGTTAACAGACAGCATTGTTGTCAACTTCAATCTTAGTAATCTCGCTGCAAAACTGGAATAGAGTCATTAGCCTAACTTTGTGCAGGAATGAAACAGTTGCTGGGGTGGCCATTAGGCCATTTCATTTTCACTGGATGTGGGGTGGCTGTACCTCTGCTGATGTGCTGCACAGCACACCTAGAAGAAATTTGAAGAATGCAAAAGATGGTTGTGGGTAGTAATGGATGGTGCAACTTACAAATATTTCAAATGGAAAAATATATTTTACAGGACATGATAAATGTAATATCATCTGCCTGTGGTAGGGGAATGATACTTTACCACAGTATGAAATAGCTTACTAACTTAGATCCACTATAAATGGCCTTCACAATGGCAGCCTTCCCAACCAATAACAAGAAGTCACAAAAGTATCTGCGACAGATATCGTGGAAGGTGGGGTACTGTAATAATCAGTGGCTTAGACACAGGGACAGTGTGATCTTCATGCAAATAAACAACGAAAATTCATACAAAACTAAATGCAGTGTGTAAACAGAAGATACCAGGAGATACCAGCAGATCTGATTTCTTATGATAGCTTTCTACACATCTGCAGATCACACTAAAGAACAGTTTACCAGAGAAGAAATTGCCAAGAACTGATCACTACTTATGTATTTCCAGAATTTATGATTCAAAGGTCAGTTTTCATTTTTAACTGAGGTGGGTTGCTGGTGATAGCAGCATCTGAGTTCAGACTTAAAATATCTGCAATAAATTACTATATAACAGAGAGGAAGAGATGATTCAGAGACCTATTTGTTTTCTTCTGGGAAGCTTTCCCTGTAGTGCAATTGTTAAAAAAAAATAAAACAAAAAATAATCTGTTCATCTTTCTATTGAAGCATAATGTGTGTCAGCCCTGCCCTTTCTGTTTGCTCACCCTCAAGCAAGTGTGCACAAAGCAAAAAAAAACAAAATATCTGCTTCTGCTCCTGAGATACATTTTGCAAATGAGTCACAAGCTGCAGTCACCTTTAGTGACCCAAGTGTAGCAATGTGTTTACTAAGAAAAAAATGTGACATCACAGTGTAATGGTTTACCAAGTAAACTGAAGGTCATTTCAATTTGGAGCTTGGCAAAACATTCCCTTTCTTTCATGGTCTCTGCTGGTTTGGTAGTCTCTTATTTGTCGTGATAACCATGGAGTTATAAAACATGCCTCCAACTTTTAAAGTAATGCCGCTAAACCAGACAAGAAGTCAGTTTGGGCCCAGCCTGCTCAATCTTAGGTTTCATCTGGAAAAGATTAGTGCAGAGATGTGTAATGCTGGAACGGTTCAATATTTTTTAAAAAATGCTTACCATGTATCATCCTACAGAGACACTCCTAACCTCTGATTTATTAGGATAACTGAAAACTGAGACTGCAGGTTCATGTCCGTTTCTTTTTCTCTCCTCCAGTTTTCTTTTTCATGAAGTGCATATTGGGATATATGTGCTCCAGAAGGTTAAAAATGTATCAAAGTCAGGGGACACACCAAAAAAAAAAAAAAATCAAAAACAGTGTAACAGAGAAGTTCTGCTATTGAAGGAATGTAATCTCCCTGATCCAGGATTCCCAGATAAAATAGTCCCACACTATTTTATATGTATTTACTGCACTGTGAAATCACATTACATGCAAATTTTTTTTTCACACTTATAGGTGGATTCTCTTCTCCCTGCTACTATCCTGTTAATGCAGCTGTATGCAAGTAAGGGAATGTAGGTGCTACCCCCCCCCCAAAAAAAAGCTCCCCTTGCAAAAAACACTTTTTGAAGTGTCAACTGTAGGTTCTTTATGCAGATTTTGCAGTTGGAGGCTTTAAATATCAATACAAATTTAGAACAAGGAAAAATAATATTGCAAAGATGAGGCACATAGCAGATGATACACAATGAAGGTGTAAATTAAGCAATGACTGAGATAACAAGAAGCAGAACTTGGTAGGTGGTTATAGCATATAGGCTGACACAGACATGGACAAAGCAATAAGGTCAATATATAGAATCAGAGAATGAGAACATAAAGAGACAACAAAATAACACATAAAAATAGATGGTGTGAAGCAGTTAATAACGGCTTGCTCTACCTATGTCCACTTCCCTGCCTTTCCCAATAATGGGCTACCTCACCTTGTTTAGCTGTGAAGTGGGAGGTTCCAGCTTTAAATGCATGACAGAAGAAGAAGCACCTGATGGTGCTGGACAGCTAGAGGCAGAAGGTGCTTAATTCAACAAGAAATGAAGGTAAAATATAAAATATCAGAGCTGGTCATCACCGATGAAGAGCTGATTACAAAATCATGGATTACATTAGTGAATACCATTATATCCCAGTAAGGCTTAACCTTCCTGAAGCACAGGGCAGAAGACAGATAACTATTACTTTCAAAGTACAGATTTTGAATTGCAGGGGAAGAAAGTAAAAAACATATAATGGTGGAAACAGATGGCAAAAAGATGAGGAACTGTGGAGACAGTAAGGTGTGGAGACAGTAAGGTGTGAACACAGAAGGTATGCGAGAGAACATTAATCAAGATAAGGGAAGTTCCAATGCCCTGGATCAACTTATCCACACCCCCACCAGGGCAACAATATCCTAGGCCTAGTCATTAGCAACATGAAGTCAACTCCTCATTGGTCAGATCCGACCATAAGCTAATCACCCTAGATATCCACATCCCGCCCCCACCCCCTCATTAAAGAAACCATGGTAAAAAATGTCTCCAAAGCCAACTTCTTGCTTCTTATTTTTATATATCCAACAATGTTACTGTGTAGAATTTGACTTATACCTTTAGATAAGGTACTACAATATGTGGTTATAGTGTGGTATAAACAGATATTTTAAAAAAAGTTTTAAACCCTTTCAAATGTTTTTAATGATGTAATGACATCTTTATTCTTATTGGTAATACTTCTAATTGGTTTCAATTAACTAGAATATAAATTGGGAAGGTTGTGACTTCACATTTTATCTGATGAAGTTGAAGACGAAAACGTGATTGTACACTGTAAACATTATTAGTGTTGCATCTTTTAATAAAACTGTTCTTGTTTATCCAACTTGATTCAAGGTGCTTTTCTACAAGTTTTCTTGCTTCTTAAGACAGAAGTGGTGAACTTCATGACACCCATGCAGATGGACAATACAGTTACGACTACTGAATCCTACACAAAAGCACTCTATAAGCACTTACATGAGTGCATGGATCCTGCTATCCCAAACAGAACCAAGACGCTATCCTCCAAAAAAAGGAAGCCAATCTGGTGGTCTCCTACCATAAACAAACTCTACAATGGAAGGAAGAAACTGTTGCAAAAGAGAGTAAAATCCCATGAAAGGAGGAGCTCCCTGGTCAGCCTCAGCAAGAAGCTGAGATCCTTTATAAGATCCTCTAAAGCTAGCTATGAAAACAAGATTGCCACTGATTCTAAGGACAACCCCAAATCATTCTATAGCTATGTCAGGAATCTCAATGGCAACACCCAGATCTGCTCTGAGTTACAGCACAATGGCACAAAAATTACTGAACCAACTGATATTGCCAACATCCTGGCATATAGGTTCAGTGCTGACTTTACCCCCCTCACCCCCTAAAGGGCCCATATCTCTACAGAAAGAATGCAGAGTCCCTGTAATCACAACTTCACAGGTAAAAGCAGCACTCTCTAAATCTAAAAACACAGCATCCATGGGACCGGACAACATCCTAGGCTGCATTTTACATGAACTTCAGAAAGAGACTGGCTCCCTACATATGCACCATGTTCAATCATAGCCTCACGTCAGGCTTTGTGCCCACTGAATGGCACACAGCAGCAGTTATCCCACTCCACAAAGGGGGAGACACCACTGATCCTGGGAACTATCGCCCTATTAGCCTGACAAGCCTGGTCTGCAAGGCCATGGAATGTATCATCATGGAATTCATAAACAAAGACATTGGTAACCTCCAAACTCTGAACCCCACCCAGTTCGGGTTTCTGAAAGGCAGATCATGCCTCCTGAACCTGGTCGACTTCTTTGAGGCAGTCACCAAAGCCATAGTTGAGGGTAAGGTGGTTCACACAGCCTATCATGACCTCGCCAAGGCTTTCTACACCATCCCCCATTCTGGGATTATAGCTAAACTCACTAAACTAGGTATAAATCCCTATGTCACAAAATGGGTTGCCAAATGGCTCACTGACAGAACCCACACTGTAAAAGTTGCAGACTCCAAATCTGACTTTAAACCAGTGGCAAGTGGATTACCACAGGCTTCAGTCCTGGGATCTCTCCTGTTTGGTATCTACTTCTCTGAAGTACAGGCTAAAACAGAAGGCCTCTGGCTAATGAAATTCACAGATGACTGCAAACTAGGAGCTATAGTTGAGTCCCCAAATGATGTGGACATCCTAGAGAAGGGCCTGGTGTCAGAGTCATGGCCTCAAGCTCAATGCCAAAGAGTGCATTGTCATCCTCTTTGGTAAAAACTCTGTACCCATGAACTACCACATAGGCAGCAGTCTTCTTAACACCGAATGTGTGATAAGAGACCTTGGGACCCAGGTGGACAGTAGTCTCTCCTTTGATAATCACATTGCCACAGTAGTCAGGAAATCTGTCTATGTGGCACACCTCATTACAAAAGGGTTCTCATCCAGGAAAAAAGAGGTCATTGTTCCCCATCTACTCGACACTCATTAGACCCATTATAGAGTACAACGTCCCTTTTGGAATGTACCTCACAAGAGGTCTGCAGCAGCTGGAAAGGCCACAGAAGTACGTCACAAAGAGGATTACTGGCCTCAAACAGATGCCCTACACTGACCATCTCAAACAATTCCAGCTCTACTCTGTAGCATGTCACCTACTCCGAGGTGATCTCTGCCTAACATATAAAACTATGCCAAACCCAGAACTGCTGGACACGCTACACCTAAAGAAATCTCAATCCCTCCGAGCTACACATTCTAGGGACCTAAAGCTTGTCACCACAATAAACAGGACATGTTGGAGGGATAAATTCCTGTCCCAGAGACTTCCCATACTCTGGAACAAGCTACCCATCTATGTCAAGCAAAGTTCCTCATTAACACTCTTTAAGAAAAATCTTGATGAGTGGATGGGAAATAGGAAATACACCCCGGGGATCATTTCTTTGGCTCTGCTCAACAGGGGCACAGGAAATTAACTTTATTGGGTTGGTGTAAGCCAGGGAACTTTGTTGGCTAGGCTTACTTAGGCCCTTGGGCTGATAGCCTAGTACCTACCTATGAACCTACATATGAAGCTATCAAGTACTGGAAAACAAAGCAAATAGCTTGGTTGAATGTGTGTATTTAGAAAGGAATATAGTAGTATGGCATTATAAATGGTAGGGAAAATGGATGACAGTAGTAAAATGAAAACAGTAGTTAGCAGAGTTGCATATCTCTCAACTGTCAAGAATGTCCAGATTTTTGTCTTCTATTTTTTGTGTATTCCTCATAAAACTGGTGGCTTTCTGCCATATCATTGAGGACTGATGTCAATAAATAATGACATGAATTTGAGTTTCAGACTTTGTATCTTTCAGAAGATGCATGCTAATGTAAAACCTATAATGTTAGTAACTTTCTAACCTCCTAAGAGCAATGTTTATAATTTGTTTCAGATTTTGGAAATCTGTCTCCCCATTATTTTAGCTTTGTCCAGATTTTTTGCCCTTAGAGGTTGAGAAGTATGCAAAGTTGACATGCCACGAACCTCCAGGTGTTAGTGCAAGGATTGGTCTTGTTTAGTATCGCTATATACAATACTGTTTTGTTCAACTTATATTGTACATGCAAAACATTCAATAAAGTAATTTATTCTAAACTACTGAGAGGTTTCATATGTGTTTATCATACTTTGCAATGCATAAACAAGGTGAATCCTAGCCAGGTGAATGTGTACACTTGAATAAGTGACACACTGTAATAAGAATTATATTTGTCACACACCTATTCATATATAACTTACATTATATTAGCTGTAATGATAGCAGAAAAATGCAGCATTCATCTGTGACTAATAAAGCCTAAATATACAGTCTTACTGTAATTATTTCTGGAAAGATATAAAGTCATTCCATTGATGCTCCTAAAACAAGAGTGACTAATAAACTTTTAGCTCAAGGTATCATCCTGAAATAATCAGCATGCATATTCTAGTTCAAAAACAGTTTTTTTCTGCATTTCATCACTCCCATTTGGTGGGGTCACTCATTAGGATGAAACGGTCATCTCTGATGTCCAGCTAATGTGGCTCCACTAGCCTGTATATGTCTACACAGAGAAATTTCCTTAAGCATTCAGTCTGCATTCGCTCTTGTAAGGATGCATGGCTTAGTGATGTCCATTGGTCAACTCTCTTGCTTTCTCTGTTGGCTACTATGATACCTGAGTTGATCACTAGTGTAGAATCATAGTCATCTTTTATAATTGATGGACATCTATGGTTATCCATCATTCATGGATTTTATCTCCAAACGTCTTTCTTTTTTCTTTTGAAATGTCTAGTCTGTGTTAGTTGTCCATCAACAGGCAATTTCTTGCTACCTGTAAACCTACAGTCCTTAAATCCCAACTGGAATCAAAAGTCTGTCTTTACAAACATATTATGTTTTCAGCTTTGGATACTGATGTCTGAAATTACCAGGTATGGTTTTGTGAGGGAGAGAAAACATTTTGTCGTTGCCTGAATTAGTTTGTGACATTTCTTAACTACACCAGCTCAATCGAGCAAATTCCCACTGAATTTTAACGTATATTTTCCATAAAATTTTTGTAAACCCATCCTGCAAAAATCTTCTGAGGCTTGAAAAAGAAATGGGAGGTTTCTGCAGTTGTGAATGCAGTGTTTCTTTTGACAGTTGTGAATGCAGTGTTTCTTTTGACAGTTGTGAATGCAGTGTTTCTTTTGACAGTTGTGAATGCAGTGTTTCTTTTGCAGTTGTGAATGCAGTGTTTCTTTTGACAGTTGTGAATGCAGTGTTTCTTTTGCAGTTGTGAATGCAGTGTTTCTTTTGCAGTTGTGAATGCAGTGTTTCTTTTGGCAGTTGTGAATGCAGTGTTTCTTTTGACAGTTGTGAATGCAGTGTTTCTTTTGACATTTCAGAGAACTGGATATGTACCAGTCCATCTCCATTTTCTCAGTGGGGTTATGTAGTCACACAAAGCGCACAGTGCACACAGAAAACAGGAGAACACGCTACACGGTGAATTAAATGACAGACTTTCATTCTGTTTCTGGCTATTCACAGTTGTGAATTTTGGCTTTTCCTGGTTAGTGGTCACCACAGCGGAACTCCGGTCCGCTAATGATTTGTAGTTGATTTTTACATGCCAAGTTACGAGCCCTGATGCACAACCTTCAACGAAGGTACGCCCATTCACGCATGCCTCCACGCAGAAGACACTCTAGCTGAGAATCGAACTAGACAGCGTCTGACTGTGAGGCGACAATGCTACCACAGCACCACCACCGCGGATTTCTGGCTATACACAGTGTCACTTTTATAATGTTTTCTGTGAGCTGACTTATCACGTCTGCTTCACAGTAAAGCAGTTACAGCCACCATTTTTTGAAGATGTTCAGGAATGTAAAATCAGTTTACACTCGGTTTCCATACCCATTCTCTCTCACTTTTACAACAAAATCATGAGTTTATATTATCTTTTGCAGCATCTCTCATACTCTGATAATATTTTGGGGACTACTTTCTCATCCAGACAATGACCTGAACAAAATCCTTGTTTTTGTTAATGGGATTTTAGAAAATAGTTTATTATAAGACTAGGAAACAATAAATCTACATCCTGAAAAAAAAAAAGCAATTGATAGCTCTAGATAAAATACAAAAACATTTTTATACCCTATAGCATGTTTCATAATGTGAATATTGCTTAATCAAGTATGTATACAGTGTGTTCCCAACGATACAAAAATAATCACATCACAAGATTTAAAAACAGCAAATTAGTTTGTGTTATTCAACTTACTTTGGTTTCTTTTTTGAAAAAGATACTCAGCATTTGCTGAGGGCTTTGAAATGTTTATCCTGAAATCATTTTGATCTGGGTTTTTCCAGCGCTACATGTCTGTGCAACAATCCTTGTATTCTAGGGCTCACTGTGTTGCGTAATATTGAACCTTTCTTGGCACCTTTGGCAAAAATGGCTTCCCAGAATGGTTTCACTCTGTCCTTGTGTCTTGATTATTGCTCCATTAAAGCAGCAAAAACACTCACACCTGCATTACTGTCTACTATTTTGAGACTTAACACACCCATATTCTGCTTCTAGTCTTTAACCGCGATTACACAGATTTGTCTTTACCTAGAAACTACTGATTTTTTATTAAGAAATTTTATTTGCAGACAATGTTGTTTAAATGCCTAAAGATTAATTCTGTTAAGCCTAAATAAATTCATGACCTGTATTTATTAACGTTTCTGATGTACCAGACATACTGAATATGAATAAGGAAAGAGATTTCTGTATCCTTTTTCACAACCCATTAATATGCACAGACTCACACAAACCACATTTCCCAGCAGTGTCTTCATGTCTTAAAGGGTCTTCACTCTTGAAAATCTTAAAAGTGTTCATCTGCGCCTTTTACCTAAAAATGTTCTTTTTAATGGCCATTCCATTGCATACATAGTACTCAGATCACACGGGTCTATATTTACATCGACATGAGATTTTCCTCACAGCTACTAAGCCATTTTCTTCCCTCTGATTGTCCATCCTGACATTTCTTACTTCACCTACACAAATGGTTCATACATATTTCTATTGTAATACGCCTAACTCATACTGCATATTTATATGTCATCATCATCATCAGTAGCAGCATTTAGTAAACTGCTTGTCCTGGTAATAGTCTGAGACAACAGGCTGTGCAGGGTTAGTCTAACTTCCCTATTCGTAGCAATTCTCTCCAATTTGGTCTGAAGGATCCCCAGGTGTTTTCAAACAAGGTGACAGATCTAATCTCTTCAAGCTGCTCTTGGTCTATCCTAGGGTCTTCCCCAGTGGGCTGTTACTGGTACCCCACCCATAGAAGTTTCCAAGTGGGCACCCTCATAAGGTGTCCAAACCAGTCTTTTGAGGTCCTCCCAGACTGACTGGAAAATGAGCCTAGTTGCCCTGCAAAAAAGCACTGCTGCTACTTGCATCTGCAGTCGCATGCTTTTGGTTACTACCTAAAGATAAAGACTAGAGCTATAAAGGCATTTGGTGGTCTAGGCCACACATTGATTTGAGATCCCCCTCCTACATTTAGATGCTTATTGCTTGTAAATTACCAAACTTTTTAAAGAAGAGTTTCATAGTTTAAAAGCTGTCAAGTGATTCCTTTTAGTCAACCTGTAAACTGTCTTGACAAACTGATTTTAAAGGGAGTTCCTGTCCTTAAAAAAAACAGCTTGACAGTTGCACAGTTTGCAAGAGTGCAACTTTAAAGCTGTCAAACTTTATTTCTTTCTTTCTTTTTAAAGGTTCTGTAGCCCTACAAGTTGGTACCCATCAGAGGCACCACTTTTGCCTCACCCTTCTTCCTACGGCATAGTTCAAAACTATAGCTGATGTGACAGTTGCAATCTCCAGCTCTCTAATACGTACTGGAGTGATTCAGTGCTAAGTCTGAAGCATTAGAATGTTAGAATGAAATTCAGCATCTCAAATAAGAAAGCATAGATGTCTTCCTAATAAGTAAGTGTATTGTAGGTACCTCAGGCAGTGGACTTCAATTATGTTGAAGTTTTGTCCCAAAATGAGGTTAAATGGAGTCAGGAGGCTGACCAGCAGACATGGCATTACTGAAGACATTGTCCCATATTGAGGCTGGGTGATGTGTGGAGTGAAATACGAGACAAAGATTGATGCTCTCAAAGTCACCAATCAATCTACACCCTAGCACAGTAAATCTAAGCATCTGCTACACTAGACTGAGGCTTAGTGCCTGTTAACTGATGACCGTACTCTACAGAAAAGGTGATTGTAGATGCTATCAAGTAAAATCCACAATTTTTGTTTAATCAATAAAAGTTTGTTGTGGTGTTTCCTCAGCACAGCTTAACTGTTCTAAAACCTATTATTTCTAGTGGTGCCCTTTCATACATCATACAGACAATAAGAACAATGATGAGAAGAACTTAAGAGACTTAGGGACACAGGTGGACAGTGGTCTCACCTTCGATAACCACAACAGTCAGGAAATCCTTCTATGTGGCACACCTCATCACCAAGGGCTTTTCATCCAGAAAAAAGGAGGTCATTGTCCCACTGTACTCATCCCTCATTAGACCCATTAAAGAATACAGTGCCCCGTTTGGTATGTACCTCTCAAGACATCTGCAACAACTGGAAAGTCCGCAGAAATACCTCACTAAAAGAATCACAGGCCTAAAGCAGATGCCCTATGCTGACCGCCTTAAAAAACTCCAGCTATACTCTGTCGCATATCGTCTACTCAAAGGCGATCTCTGCTTAACATACAAGGCCATGTGAAACCCAGAGCTGTTGGACATGCTACACTTAAAGAAATCCCAATCCCTCAGAGCCACATGCTCCAGAGATCTAAACCTTGTCATCACAATAAACAAAACATGCTGGAGGGATAGGTTCCTGACCCAGAGACTCCCCAGACTCTGGAATAGATTGCCCATACATGTCAAGCAGAGTGCCTCTTTGGCTGTGTTCAAAAGGAACCTTGACAATTAGATGGGAGAAAGGAAATTCACCCCGGGGGTCACGTTAGTCACCCGGCTAGACAGGGGTCCAGGGAAGTAAATAGTGTGGGAAGAAATAGCCAGATCAGGGATGTCTTCCCTTTTGGGATTTTACTCTTTTCTGTACTAGTTTCCTCCTTCTATTGTATAGCTTGTTTATGGCAGGGGCCCACCAGACTGGTTTCCTTTTCTTGGAAGAGTGAGTCTTAGTTTTGCTTGGGATAGCATGATCCATGCTTTCTTGTAGGTGCTCGTAGAGTGCATTTGTAAAGGATTTTGCAGCTTGGACAACATTATCCTTTAGCATGGGGGCTTTGAAGTTTTCCACCTTGGTCTTAAGTAACGTGAAGTTTGCTTTTGAAAAGTTTTTCATGGTGGCTTCTTTGACGGGGGGGGGGGGGTGGAATGTGGATATCCAGAGTGATTAATTTATGGTCAGATCAAACCAGCGAGGGGTTGACCTCCGGTGTGGAACACGGATCGCCCATGTTGGTGATAACCAGGTCCAATATGTTGTCACCTCTGGTGAGGGTGCTGACCAGTTGATCTAGGGCATTAGAGTTTATAAATTCTAGGAAATGTTAGGCAAGGGAGTTAATACTTGAGTAGTTCTCCCGGTTAATGTTTGGGTAATTGAAATCACCAAATGTCAGGGTGTTTGGTAGGACATTTATGTTTCCCAGTGTTTCCAGAAATGCGGAATGGGGTACCTGGGACATGGTGGGTGATCTGTAGCAAGCTACAATTTGGATTGCAGTTTTGCCCATTGTTAGTTGCACATGGATGATCTCTGAAGCATCGTGCTGTGCCACTAACCTGAAGGTGTGGGCATCTTTGATGAATATGGATATGTCCCCCTCTTTTGTATTTCAGTCTGGATTTTGTGGCCAAAATGTATGATATGAGTTGTAGCCTGGTAGTGCTGGAGTGCTCTCTGGAGCCTTAAACCAGGTTTCTGTTACTGCACATATATTGATTTTCTCCATACTGAGGAGTGCCTCGAGTGCATGCATTTTGAGGTTTACACTTCTGGCATTGAGTAGCATTACCCTCAGTTTTTTGTTACTTGTGCTATTTGCAGCAGTGGGTTTGTCTTTTGAGCCTTGCCTAAAAAAGGCACTATGAGGGTGGCAAGAGCCTTGGCCAGTATTCGAAAGCCTAAGGGTGACAGGTGCAAGCCATGTCTAGCAAAGCAGCGTGGCTTGTCGAGCATGTCATCCCAGGCTGACAGACACTGGATCCCCTTTGAATGACACCAGAAGCTTAGCCAATTGTTGAAATTGATAATTTTTTCTCTATGCCATGGTATCATTCTTGGTGAGGGCAGGATGCTACTCAGGGTCAGGGTCATACCGGCCTGGGCTACGTGATCAGAGATCTCCTCCATGTCTCTTTTCATGTAGTCCATGGAGGTACGGCTCAGGTGATTCACATCAGCATGGACAATGACTTAGTCATATTTGTACTTGTTCTGGAGTGACCTGAGTGCTTGTGTTATGTGGCGGATCCTGGCACCTGACAAGCAGCTAACAGTAACCTTCTCCTTGTTCAGCCTAGTGAGTGGGACGTCAGTGTGTCTGACTATAGAGTCACCTATTACTAGTGTAGCGGGTATGTTATTTTGCCTAAAGATAGATATGTGTGTGTTTAGATATTTATGTATGTAGATATACAGACATATGGTTGCAGTTCATAAGAATGTTCCAAATAGCCAAAGGTTCTTTCTCCTAGGTTTGATTGGCGAATGGTAGCAATATGTGTGAGACTGCAGCAGAGTGGCGATTGGGGTTTCAGTCATCAGCAATGCTGGAGACTTTCTCTACTCCCATTGTGCATCAAAATTCTGCAATGAAATTCCCAGACAGGTAAAACAGATAGAAAACTTAAATAGTTTAAAAACTTTGCTTAAAATCACCTATGCCAAAGACGGGTCTGTTGTTCTGCTCAGATTTTTTTTCTCCATCTCTTACAGCCACTTTGCTTCCCAATCTTTTTGTACCTTATCGCTCCTCCTCATATGACACTAATTTCCTAAAGTTTTACTTTTTCTCCTTCTCTCACACCCCACCACTAACTACAACCCTCCTCTGTCCATTTATCTTCCTCTTCATTTCCATAACTTCTCCTTTCATATGCTTCACGTATCATCACTTTTAAGCTACGTTACTACTTATTTGTCTGTCTGTAAATTATTACTAACCTCAAAAACTACCCAGGTTGATCTTTTCAATGGAATCATCATGCTATAAATGCATTAACTGTTATATTTTACTTTTCTACTCAGTAATTAGCTAATGTATGTTAACGTCTCAGCTTTTTGTGTGTGTTAAAATGCTCTGTCCATGTAATACATATTTAAAAATCATGTTAATAAGCACATGCATAGATATTTTTACCTTGCAGTTATAAATATGCATTGTGTAACTTTAATGTAGGGCTTTTCTCCCTGATCTCCACTGAAAATGGGTTTTTGCTGTTAATGAAGATGTTTATTAGACTCAAACAATTTTTAAAACCGCTAGTAAAACCTTTCGTCTTAAACAAGGCTTCTTCAGGCATATCAAACAAAAAGTACAAAGAATACCATCCACCATTTATATAATATCAAAGTGGGTCACTTGATAACAATTAGGCTCGTTTGTCTTTCTCTTTCAATAAAGGCTTTAAGGATACATAGCCATTCAAACCAGGCATAATATGTGTCCCTAAGTGTAAAATCCAATTAAATTCTTACTTTTCAGTAACATCATTAACATTACCCCCCCATGTATATTATTGTCAGCTACTCTTAAAATTTAAAATTTATAACTATGTCCAGAGCCATTGTCTCTAATGGGTTTATATAGAGTATGTCTAACTATTTCTGTTTTAATCTCAGACAGGTGGTTGCATATATGATCTTTTAACCTCTGGTTTGTTTTACCCACATAAAATGCTTGACATGCAGCAAATCTAGCCAGATTGAATCCATGAATATTCTGTTAAATAAAGCTGACTATTCTAAAATTACAAAGCATGAATATAATGTCATTATAATTAATGTGTTCTGAAGGTCAGAAGAACATGAGTTTTGTTTCAGTATCAGAGAGGGAGATCACATAATGATGAACATTTTCCTGGGGTGGAGGAGGACAGCTATAGAGGGTTAGGTATCAGTTATGTCTCTTAAAGAGGGACAAAACATAAAAATATCCCATCATCTGAATATTGTACAACTGTTGCAGAGTCCCATAGATCCAAAATATTGTTTATGAAATAGTGAAAACCAAGAACCGAGCCCTGTGGATCACCTAAGAACACTGTTCATATTGTAGAAATATGTGTCAGCACAGTCTGCAATGTCCTGCCTTACAGGTAATGAAAGACCAGAGGGTGGTGTTGCTGGTCCACCACATTTGAGAAGGCTATTCAGAAGGAGGATGTGGATCACTGGTGTTAAAGGCTTTAGCTACATCAGAAAACTGACCTGGAAGCTCTTTCTTCATTGAGGTTATTTGTAATGTTTTCTATGATATAAGGTAACATTGCTTGTTTCTGTGCTTTGCCAGGACCTGAAGCCATGTTGGAATATAACGCAAAATCTGATTCCTTTTAAGAAACTGTGTAATTGTTTATGAGTAGTCTTTTTTCTGAGTTTGGCAAGGGGACTTGGGTGATGGCTGGAGGGATAAGCACAGTGTTGCTACTTTTGTACATAGTCATCACTTATGTCTTTTTTCAGAGAGTTGGAATAGCGTTTTCTTTTATAAACTGATTCACAAGCATATTAACAAGTAAAGACATTGGCACCTGCTACCAGTGTAAAGAAATTAAATGGCAAATTCTGAGCTGCACTGGATATATCATTTGACTTTCTTTAATATTTTTTGATAAACGTGGTTGAGAAAGGAATCTAATGCAGCCTGCAAAGTCATGTGTATGTACCTTAGCATGTGATAGGATAGGAATGATTTGAGAATTTTATTCTTAAAATGTTTGAAAAATTCAGTTGGTGTCTCAGCAGCTGACAGGTACAGAAATGACTGGGTAAATTTGGGTCTACCAGTGTTTACTAGTTGATTAATCAACTCCTATTCAGTACTGCCTTGGATTGTTTTTGTTGGTTATTTCTCAGTGCATGCTTAGTAAAGTATTGATGCATTTTTGCATTATCAAAATATTGTACACCAAGGATGCTAATATAATATTTTAACAAAGCCAATGCGTTCTCTACAATATCATGTCTCCTCCTTCTGTGTTGAGTCTTACAACCTTAAAAACTGATATCTAATCAATTCCTTTTACCAAAGTTGTGATTATTACTATGCATCAAAATAAGATGTAATTAACAAATCTTTAAGGAATAATGCATCTTTTCTGATGTTGGGAGCATTCATTAACTCATTTAATCCTGAGTAGTAGGAAATAAATAAATTCCATTGCTTTAATTCTTGTTGAAGCGCTTTGTTTTAGGTAGTAATCCTTTTGTATTAATGGTTTCTCAACAGCATTTTTTATTCCTTTAAAAAGTAAAATCGCCTGAAGAGATTTATAAAATAAAACGAAATGTTATAGTATGGGTGTGGGAAAGAAAAAAACATTGACTCTGTCAGCATTTAATTGACTAAGGAAAGTTGCTTCAATGACCTTCTCCCATTTCACTAAACCATTTTACCACACACGCACCCACAGACAGACACACACGCACACATGCACATGCACACACAAACGCACACACACACACACACACACACACACACACACACACACACACACACACACACACACACACGCACACACACGCACACACACGCACACACACACACACACAGGCATGCACGACTGCACGCAGACACACACACATAGACACACACACACACGCACACACACACACACACACACACACACACACACACACACACACACATACACACACACACACACATCATACCTGTCCTGAGACTATCCCCACTGTCTTCTTTTTCCTGCCCTCTTACATCTCAGTTGTTCTCAGATGATCAAAGACAGTTAATAACATGTGACAGTAGAGTTACGTACTTCTTATTGTGAATAAATGACATCCAGTGCTAGAACTGTTGCTCTATTAAGTAACTCAGAATCACGTATCTTAAGATTCTCCCTGGTGACATCTAGTTTTCCTCCTGTCTCTCTCTCCTGATGCCTCCTCCTCCTAACAGACACATCCCAATCCTTCTCAACCATATTAGAAGTATAACCTTTTGCTACACTTACTTGTGAGTTAACATAGTGGATTAATGTTGGTGGTTACTATGCCAAGAGTGCAATGTTCAAATTCTTTTCTTCTTCCTTGCTACTATATTTTTATTTATTTATTTATTTATATTTATTTTTATAGGGAGGGTAACGCTATTCTTGGTGTCCAGTTGTGGCACAGAGGACTAATATTGTTGTTGAAAGATGGGAGAGTGCAGGGGTTAAATCTATGTTAGTGCTTTTTAGCCCCATTACTGCTAGCATCCCTGTTGTCTAGTTTTTCTGACCCACATCTTCCTTTTTTTTTTGTTTTGTAAGTGCCTTTCAGGCACAATATTTAGAGTATTCCTGGTGACTAGTGTTTCCTCTTTCCCCATTTCATTTCCAGTAAGTCACGATCTTAAGGACACATCCCTGGTGTCTAGTTATTTACCCCAACTCACTTAATTGTAGTTATTTCTGCTTCCAAATGTTGCCCATGAACCACGGCCGCAGGCATAGTCAGTCTATGGGTATGTGGAAGTATGACAGCCACTCCCATCCTCACACACACGGGTCTATATTACGAAAGCAAAAAGACATTTATGCAAATACGTAAACGTCGAACCGTATAGCGCGAAGTGGACTTAGAGTGAAAGTCGAAAACCACAAAAATGGAAATATCGAATGTTAGAAAAATATGTATTAATGTGTGTATGCTTAATGCCAAATTAATAATCAAGTGTTTTTAAAATGCTTTTCATTCTATTTTTCATGCACTGTGTTATATACAAATTGAGTTTCATTTGAGACTAAAAAGATGCTTTTCTAAAACTGCAGCATGCTTACTGAAACTTGCAAGTTGCCCTCTGACCTAGTAACTGCTAGCACAGCAATATTCTTGTTTATGCCTTGTGGAAATGCACTTGAAAAGCAGGTGTTTATCTGCTAGGTCAGAAGTATATGAATGAACAATACTCTATATTATAAATGTAATGATTCTAGACAAACAGCCTTGTTCAGAGGATGGGAATCTCTGCAGCTGCAGTAGTTTAGAGATAAGGTAGACAAAGGATTATTAGAGAAATGAACTGCTAGCATTGTGCTTGATTTAGCTGTAGTATCTTGAATGTAACATAACAAGTATCTAACTGAAAGTAACCAAGGCCATGTTGTTTTCCTCAGGAAGTTTCACACAAAAATTGTTTAAATCAGCAGAAATTCATGGGAAAGATGGTCAGCAGATGATGATGAAAAGGTGGTAATCTGTTACATCAGCATGGTAGGACAGGATTAATTTGATAAACTATAAAAATGAATGCATTTCCTGTTTCTGGTTAGACAAACTCTGCATTAGCACATTTTTGTCTCCTTGCTGCAAGATTAAAGTGCCTTAACCTGAAGCTTCCGTGTTTTGATCATTTTTAAAGTATATTTTTCCTTTGACAGATTGGTCCTTCGGACGGGAAAAGTATCTCTTGCTCTAGGCCTAGATCAGAATTGGGCCCGGTGGCATGCATCCATATGGAGAAGAGACCAAATTGGCTCTTCTGTTTTGAAAGACCTCCGACTGAATTGTCGTTCAAAAGAGGCCACCACTGCTTCTGATCTGGGATTGGAGGACGAGTCAACTCACGGAGGGTCAGGTAAGGAGGAATTACCTTATTTCTGTTTTAAGATCAGGGACTAGGTACAGAACTGTTTTTGTCAGGTAAATTTGCATATGCAGATTAGAGACTGAAAAAGGGGTTACTGTTCTTTGTCATAGATCAGGGAAACAGAATAGGTAGACAGTTATTCTAGATAAACTGTGAGAAGGTATAGATTTGTGGTACCACGTGATAGAAAGGGTTACGTAACAATTTACAGCTTAGCTAAGACACCAATGGGAAATCAGTGCACAAAATGTTCCTGGGACACGCCCCTAACTGAAGACGCGAAGTATATGCAATTACAGCGTGCCGATAATGTTAAATATTACACCAAATGGGTCGATAAGTATATATTTGAGGGTAATTTAGATAAACTTGCACTTATGAAACATGTAAAACAGTTAAAAATAGATGCAAAAGGTCAATTAAAAAAACAGAGTCAATTAGGAGTCCCTCAGGCGCATAGGTGGCTTGAGGAAGCAAATCGTAGGGAGCAGAGAATTAAAAATTCAAAGACAATGTTTTTAGATAAAGAAGACAATAACTTAGTAATAGCAATGGCCCCTCTTTCGCCCCCTCCACTTCCGTTACCAGAATATGAAGTGAGTTAACGAGCTGATCCACCTCAGCTATACCCAGCAGTCCCTGCAAAAGCACAACCATTTGTCAGGGATCCTATCGAGACTAGGTCTCGAACACGCGACCTGAGGAGGGAAATTTAATTAAATGAATTAAATAGAGCATCACAGGCTATGAGTGAAGAAGAGATGTGTCCGCTCATAGAAGTACCGAATCCTCAGGCAGGACAGGCAGGACAAGATCCGACTCTTTTGGTTTATAGACCGTGGACACTGGAAAATATCCGGAAAGCCACGGAAGGTATCCCCACCCAAAAGTGAATTTTAGAAAATTTTTAGAAGACTTACAGGGTATGAGATTAACTTACCATTTAAATAGAGAGGAAGTAGAAAAAGTAGTTAGACAAATTGTGGGTCCAGATTGGCACATGATCAGTGGCGACTGGAATCCTCGTGATGCACAACTTAGACCACTCCCACATACTAATGCAGAACTAGATGGCAGAGTCAAAGGTCTGACAGACTGAATCTCTGAAAAGTGGAAGCCTAGGGCTGATTGGACTTGCATTAATCAATGCATTCAACAGGAAGGTGAAACAGTTGATAGATATTATGCTAGACTGTTAGAGTGTTTTAATAATCACTGTGGAATGCAGATACCAGAAAACCAGACACATGATTCCTCATATGAACAACAGTTAAAGAACGCATTCTTGAAGGGTAGTATAACTCCCATTAGTAGCTTTATTATGAAGCATATGGTAGATCATTGAACAAGTAGATTACAGCCATTACTTGAATATGCTAGACATGCAGAAAGGCATTTTAATAGCAAAAAAAAAAAAGAAAACTCAAGTATTTTCAGCAGAAGATGGGTCAGAAGTATTTGTAGTGCAAACTGGGAGAAAGGGTAAGAAAAATACCCAGGGAAATAAACAATCTGACAAGCGATCAGAAGATTTCGAGGAAAGAAAGAAAAAGTGTGAGTGTTTTAAGTGTGGGAAAAAAGGACATTTAGCGAGGGATTGCAGGCTAAACAAGAAGGCAACTACAGAAAATAAGGAGGATGAGGAATGACTATATGATAGTCAAGAATCATTAGAAGAGAGTGAGCAGGGAAAGGTAAGTGTAAATGTGATAGCAGGAGAAGAGGATGTGACACAAGGGGTAGAGGATGTATATGAATACGCAGACATAGAAGAAAATGAAATTTTAGACCTAGCTTAGAGCTTTACTTAGCAGACACAAAACCGGAAGTGACGCTTCTGGTGGAGGGGAGGGAAGTTACATTTTTGTGTGACTCAGGGGCTTCATGAACCCGTGATACACCCTTACAAACTACTGGAAGATACAGAATCACCAGATTATATTCTAGTGAAAGCAGCTAATGGACAGCTGTATCGGGAGCCACTCTCCCGTGACATAACAATAATAGACCCCGTTTCAGGGATGACTCAGAAAAGTAAAATTGTAGTTTCTGCAAAATGCCCAGTAAATCTTTTGGGTAGAGATTTGATGCAGATATTTGGCATAGCCGTAGTTCCAACCATGCAGGGTATGGAAGCACAGCAACAAATGGACACTTTTGTAGTGCGAACGGAGGGTGGAATGTATTACTGGTACAGCCAGGACATAGTTACGACTGGTCCAGGGGCAGTAACCGAAGAAGTGATGAACGTAGCCATCAGCAAGTTCACCTCCCTCGACATTGACAAACAGCATTTGTTGCATTGTACTCTATATTACTGTAATAGACCAGGACCTGATAAAGATTATGAACAAGAATTGTTTCAGAACCATGCAAACAGGCTAGTATTGCAAAACTTGTACTGGGATACAGAAGGGAACAGTGTAGCCAGCTGTTCATTGCCCCAGGAATTTTTAGCACTTTACAAATCTAATCGACTGCCACATGTTAGTTTGACTAAGAACAAAACTTTAAAATGGGCAGACTTAGGTGAAAAAGTCACAAGGTGGGAAAAACAGACAGACAGAGCTCTCCGAACAGGGAGTACAGAAACAGAAATTGAATTGGATCACACAGACACACCCAGCTGTACACTCACAGGCTAGTGAGAATAGCTGAGTATTACTCTTATTGGAAGAAGAGGAAAAAGCCTTGCGAGACATACCAGGGACTCTCTGTTCAGCAGGGAACTCAGATGTAGGACTTATACGAACAGCAGGACCAGTTACCATAATGCCAAAGTCAGCATTTAGGCCCCAGAAAAGACAGTATCCCTTGAGAAAGGATGCAGAGGTAGGAATCAAGCCTATCATAGCAGCCTTACTTAAGGAAGGAGTCTTGATAGAATCTCCTGATTCACCATGTAATACACCTTTATTTCCTGTAAAGAAAGCAAACTGGGAATGGCGTATGGTCCAAGACTTACAAGCTGTAAATAATGCAGTTATACCCAGGGCACCAACGGTGCCAGATCCACACACCTTACTGAATGATTTAAAGCCAGAACAGAAATATTTTTCAGTGGTAGACATTAGTAATGCATTTTTCTCTATACCGATACACCCTGACAGCCAATATTGGTTTGCATTCACATTTCAGGGAAAGCGGTACACATATACCAGATTACCACGGGGATATTGTGAAACTCCAACAATATTTGCACAGGAAATGTCAAGTAACCTGGCGGGATTTATCCCACCGAAAGGTAGTCAGATTCTACTTTATGTAGACGACATTCTGCTGGCAGCCCCCACCCAGCAAGAATGTAAAGAGGACACGATAACTTTATTACAATTTCTAGCTACTCAAGGTCACAAAGTAAACAAAGAAAAGTTACAGCTTTGGAGAAAAAAGTTAAGTACTTGAGATATGTAATATCCAAAGAAGGTAGAATATTAGATGAAGACAGAAAAACAGCGATTCTACAAGCATCTAGACCAACTACCAAGAAGGAAATGATGTCCTTCCTGGGAACTACTAATTTTTGTCAGAGTTGGATACCAAACTATGCTTTGGAATCTGCTCCACTGGCCGATTTAATATTTAAAAAGCCGATGGCAGGACAAGATTTATTACAATGGACGCCTGAAGCAGAAGCAGCTTTCTGTAAGCTGAAACAATTGATAGCATTATCCTTAGTTTTAGGATTACCAAACTATAACAAGCAGTTTATCCAAACTGTAGATTGTAAGCAAGGTTATATGACACCAGTATTGACACAGCAACATGGGGACAAACAACGCCCCATAGCTTACTATTCATCACAGTTAGATCCAGTAGCGCGGTCCTTGCCCCACTGTGTACAAGCAGTAGTTGCAGCTGCAATGGCAGTGCAGGCTTCAGACTCAGTAGTGTTATTCCACCCTCTCACATTGAGAGTGCCTCATGCAGTGGCAATTATTTTACTGCAAAGAAAAGTAGCATATCTTTCTGCAGCTAGGCATGTTTCCTGTATGACCGTACTGTTGAGCCTACCTCATATGACAATTGAATGATGCACAACTTTGAATCCGTCAACTTTGCTTCCAACCCCTGCAGATGGCAAACCAGACTGCTGCCTGCAGGAGATTGAACAAAAGACATTACCTAGACAAGATCTTACGGATATTCCTTTGGATGATGCTGAGGTGACTTGCTATGTGGATGGCTCATGCAGGAGGGGTCCTACAGGACAGAACCTAGTGGGGTATGCAGTCGTTTCTGATACTGAAACTTTAGAAGCAAAATCTTTACCACACAATTTATCTGCACAAGCAGCAGAATTGATTGCCTTAACAAGGGCATGCACCTTAGCAAAAGGTAAGAAAGTGAACATTTATACTGACAGTCAGTATGCTTTTTCTACTGTACATGTTTTTGCGCAACAGTGGAAAAATAGAGGAATGATAACATCTACTGGTAAACCGATCAATCATGCGCAACTTATTTTCGATTTGTTAGATTCAATTCAGTTACCTAAAAAAGTAGCTATTTGTAAATGCGTAGCTCATACGAAACAACAGGATAGAATTTCAAAAGGTAATGCACGGGTTGATACAGCTGCAAAGCAGGCAGCCTCAGCCACAGAAACTTTTCTTTTGAGTGAGGAATTACAACCCTCAGAGATTTTAGATTTAGAAATGTTAAAAATAATGCAGACACTTACTTCAAATATTGAGAAACAAAAGTGGATAAAAAAAGGAGCAATCCTCGAAAAGGGACTGTACATCTCCAAGGAAAAGAAACCGATTTTGCAATCTAATTTGTTTAGATATGCAGCGTTGTTGAGCCATGGGCAGAGCCATGTCTCAACAGGGGAGATGGTACAGTTAGTGAATAGAGTGTTTACAACCTACGGGTTTACAAACTATACAAACAAATTTTGTGCAGCATGCCATGTTTGTAACAAGCATCATGCACAAGGGGCGTTGAAGCCTAAGCAAGGGAATTTTCCTACACAACCATATCCATTCCATACTATCTGTATGGATTTCATAGAATTGAGTAAATGTGAGAATAAGAAATATTGCCTTGTTATTATAGACATGTTTTCCAAATGTGTAGAAGTGTTTCCAACCAAAAAATCCAGATGCAGCTACTGTTGCAAAGGTTCTCGTTAAAGAAATTATACCTAGATTTGGTATACCGGAAAAGATTTATAGTGATAACGGGACACATTTCGTGAACCAAACAATCCAACAACTCAGTCGTTATTTTGGGATATCATTAAAGAACCACTGTGCGTACCACCCTCAATCTGCAGGGCTAGTAGAGAGGCACAATGGGGTATTGAAGAATAAGCTTAGGAAGTTGATAGAAGAGACACAGAAAAACTGGGTGCACTGTTTGCCTTTAGCACTGTTGAGTATGAGAACTGTTCCAAATGTAAAGGGATTAACTCCTTTTGAAACTTTGTTTGGGAGGGCATATTATACACCTCAGTGGAAACCTCTCATGTCTACAGAGCAGGAGGCTGATAGTTCACTTGCAGGATATATGAGGCAATTTTTGAATAACAAACTTTTGCAGTTAAATTCTGTTTCAGATAAAGAGCAATCGAAATCGGAAGCACCAGTAGCCCCAGGCACCTGGGTCTGGATGAAGATTGTGAAACGGAAGAATTGGAGTTCTCCGAAGTGGGAAGGTCCGTACCAGGTACTACTGTCGACACCCACTGCAGTCAAGATCACAGAGCGAGCTTCCTGGATTCATTTGATGCACTGTAAACTGGTTAAAAACTTTGAACTGGACAAAAACTTTGTTACTGTTGCACAACAAGAACAAAATGGCCAGATACAGAGTGAGTAGAGACATTGAGCAACCTCAGAAAACTTGTATGATTGTTTTTATTGCAATATTGATCACACTGTTCTTTTTGCTGTGGCCGTTCTTTTTTCCTGCCACAAAGGTTGAACTGATTAGACGTAATGAACCAAACATAGACTGGCATCCAAACTTTAACACTTATCAGGCAATTACACGTGTGTGCACAGAGACTTTTAATGTTTCGAACTGCTGGGTCTGTACGGCCATACCAACAGCATATGGGGGTTTATTAATGACTGATATCCCCCTAGGGCTCAATGAGACCTGGGAAAATCTGTTTTTTGACACAGTCACTATTAAAGCACAAGATAAGGTAGCACTGTATTTGCCTGTGACACAAAAAGGAATTGTATGTTTTTATAAAAATGACTCCATCAAAGTTGGATTGAGTAAATGCAATGTTACAGTACAGTATAAATGTTATAGGAAACCAAATGATTTGAGTGGATCTTGTAGTACAGATTATGACTCATTTTTGAAATCTATGCATAAAACTCTTGATCAGGTACAGCACAATCCTATACATTTCAAACAGTTATCAGTGATAGATTGGAAAAAGTTTCATGCAGGGCAGTCATTTCGTAACAAAGTAATGACTAAGGTAGAGGATTGTTATTTTGTATGTGGTAAAAAGGCATATAAATGGTTACTTGAGATTTGGTCTGGCAGTTGTTTTTTGGGATACCTGGTTACGGCCATCCGACACACTGCAATTTTGCCTCAGGGGAGTATTCGAAATACTCGAGACGTAACCAAAAAGACTGTTAAGAAACCTGAGAATCCAGTGGGACGAATCGAAGCAGGTTGGAAAGACCATCATAATGTGGGAACCAAACTTGTACACATGGACTTGAGTGATGCTGTTATATCCTGGGCAGGTATATCACCCATGTATGGTGGAGTTAAATCAATATGGGAGCTGCAAAAACTGTCCAAACTTCTCAAAATAATGAGTAATGCAACTTTTTCTGCCCTTGAACTGATAACTGATGAACTGAATACCATGAGAACTGTAGTGCTTCAAAACCGAATGGCTCTTGACTTCACTCTCGTGGCGAGAGGTGGAACTTGCGCTTTAATTAAAGAAGAGTGCTGTGCATTAATTCCTGACCATCTGCATGAAGTCAACAACCATCTCGAGGTGATTCAGCAAGTGTCGGCCATGACCAAACCAGGCCCAAACTCTCTGATAGAGTTTTTTCAGAATGCCTTCGGGGGGTGGGGCTCCATTTTTATGAACATATTGATTGCTATTGGGGTAGGATTACTCCTAATAGGAGTTTGTATTTGTTGCGGAATCCCCTGCATGAAAAAATTAATTAAAGAATTCATAGATATATCTGTATCTGAGACTATGTATCAAAGTACTGAATTTGAAGAGCTGCTAGAATGCAAGACACTTTCATAAAAGTTTAAACTGAATGACTTTCTTAACTGCAAATCCTGAATGGAAGAGGTTAGGAAAAGAAGCAAGCTGTTTATCCTTTTTTGAAAATAGAATAAAAAGTATTAACAGGAGGGAGATGTTAGAAAAATATGTATTAATGTGTGTATGCTTAATGCCAAATTAATAATCAAGTGTTTTTAATATGCTTTTCATTCTATTTTTCATGCACTGTGTTATATACAAATTGAGTTTCATATGAGACTAAAAAAGATGCTTTTCTAAAACTGCAGCATGCTTACTGAAACTTGCAAGTTGCCCTCTGACCTAGTAACTGCTAGCACAGCAATATTCTTGTTTATGCCTTGTGGAAATGTACTTGAGAAGCAGGTATTTATCTGCTAGGTCAGAAGCATATGAATGAACAATACTCTATATTATAAATGTAATGATTCTAGACAAACAGCCTTGTTCAGAGGATGGGAACCTCTGCAGCTGCAGTAGTTTAGAGATAAGGTAGACAAAGAATTATTAGAGAAATGAACTGCTAGCATTATGCTTGATTTAGCTGTAGTATCTTTAATGTAACATAACAAGTATCTAACTGAAAGTAACCAAGGCCATGTTGTTTTCCTCAGGAAGTTTCACACAAAAATTGTTTAAATCAGCAGAAATTCATGGGAAAGATGGTCAGCAGATGATGATGAAAAGGTGGTAATCTGTTACGTCAGCATGGTAGGACAGGATTAATTTTATAACCTATAAAAATGAATGCATTTCCTGTTTCTGGTTAGACAAACTCTGCATTAGCACGTTTTTGTCTCCTTGCGGCAAGATTAAAGTGCCTTAACCTGAACCTACCGTGTTTTGATCATTTTTAAAGTATATTTTTCCTTTGACATCGAACTTCCATGGTTGGCCCGTCTGTGGATAAGCTGAATAAGGTAAGTGTTGGATAGTTACGGAGTTTAGGATAGGGTGCAGGTTAAGGTAAATGGTTAGATAAGTAATGTATGTTAGATTTAGTATAGGGTTAGAGGTAGCGTTTTGTTAAATGTATGTATGTAGGTTATTTATTTTGTTTGTTTATATTTTCGTAGGGGAAGTGTGCGGTAGCTACAGACCTTAGGGTTAGGGAGGGGTTAAGGATAGTGCATAGATAGTTTTGTATGTGGGGTTTAGTAGTGTTGGAGGCAGGGTTTTGTTAAATATATGTATGTGGATTATTTGTTTTGTTTGGGTGTATGTCTGTAGGGGACATGTGCAGTAGTTATGGACCTTAGGGTTAGGGAGGGATTAAGGAAATTGCATAGTTAGTTGTGTATGTGGGGTTTAGTGTCAGGTTAGAAGTAGGGTTTTGTGTTTTACTTTAGGTTAGAAGTAGGGTTTGGTTAGTGTATGTATGTATGTGGTTTATTTATTTTATATGGGTAGGTAGTATACAGGTAGTGGTGGGGTTGGCCGACTATGACAGTTCGATTTTTTTTTCGCTGTTTAGTGCGTTCGGGATTTTCATGGTTCGCGGTATAGGGGTCGATGTTTTGGTATTCGCACATAGGGTTTTTTGCTTTCATAATATAGACCATGCACACACACATACACACACACACACACACGCACACACACACACACACACACACACACACACACACACACACACACACACACACACACACACACACACACACACACACACAAACACACGCGTGCACACGCACACACACACTCTCTTCCCCACCTGATCTCACCAAAGATACACTCATGTATTCACCCATACACACACGTGTGCACCCACCTAACCTGGTCTTTCAGTAACCAACCCTCCACTGCTACATCCCATGTAAACACACACTCAGACATGCAGCCACACACGTATAGCTCATCTCATACACACATTTATGCAGTTGAGTGATTCTCTGTATCACATAAATGCCTTAATGCAGGCAAGTCTAGGGAAGATCACATGACAGATTAGCATATGCCCCTCTCAAGGAATGCCTCATTAGCATCCAGCATGGCCACAGAGACAACGTGCCATTGTGCTGTATGTCATCATATTGTGGCACCATGATAGGGCTGTCTCTTAATCAGAAAATCATTATTGTAAGGTCTACACCTGATATATACCTTGTGTTAACCTCTTTGAATGGAGCCCTGTATTGTACCTTGTCTGTCTTGTCACTGAATAATAATTTATGTTTCAGATTAATGTCTAATTTGCCACACTTAAGATTTAAGTGACCTAAAATAACATACCTCTCAATTTCTTAGTACAAGAAATCTGGACAAAGCCTAAAATAATTAGGGACAAAGCTCAAGCATAGGGATACACTTTAAATATTTTATAAACTTATAAACTTGTTAGAATAACATGATTTGTGTTAGCATGCATTTTCTAATGGATATGAAGTCTGAAACTCAAATGTATGTAATTATTTAGTGATCAGTCCTCTGTGATTTGCCAGAAAACAATACATTCTATGAGTGACACTCCAAAAATATTAGGCAAAATCTTGTCATTCTGCAAAAATCCGAACAGCTGAGAGGTATGTAATATAATGATAATTTGCATTTTGACAGAATACATGAAATAAAGTAGCCCTTCCAGCTCCCACTTCATTGCCTTTAGTGGTCTGTAAATTCCAGTAGCAATATGACTGGGCTTATTATCACACTTTTATATTTAGACCGATGCAATCAATATGGTTGCCACTGTTATTAAAATATTGCACACTGCAGACCCTAATATAATATTTTAACAAAGCCAGTGCATTGTTTCCAATATCATTATGTCTCTTCCTCCTGTGATAATGAGCCTTATAACCTTTAAAACTGATAATTAACTTCTTTTACCAAGGTTGTGATTATTACTACTCGATCCAAATCAGATGTAATTAACAAATCTTTAAGGAATAATGCATTTTTATGATGATGTGAGCATTCATTAAATCATTCAATCCTGAAAAGTAAGAAATAAATGTCATCACTTCTTTAATCCCTTAAGTCAGGAAATTACCTGCTTCTTGAGAGCTTTTCTGAAAACTCTTGTTCCTAAAGCATAACTCAGATGTTCTGCAATTTCTCATAAATGGTTTGACTGACTAATATAAAACGTGAAAGCTCTTTGCTAGACAACGGGCCGTGCAATGTTAGAATTAAACATCTTTCTGATGCCGCTTACTTTATACTGCAGATTTTTTAATGAAAAGCAGCATTTTATTTGCTAAAATGACTTGTGTTCTTGCTCGGCAAAGGGTTATATCTCTGCAAGAATGCAAGTTCGATCCTAAGGCAATGATATATCTGGTCATCTTTTGAGAGTTTGTCAACGACGCAGAAAAAAGGGAAGGTAGCATACTTCTGTTTTGTGATATTATATAATCTACGCTAAATTTGTATATAATATTTTCAAAATATTTCAAAACATTAAGGTATAGAACTGTACATGTTAGAAGACAAGTATGAATGTCAAAATAGTGTACTTGATCCTGTATACTGGAGTGTCACACTGCCAGCCCAGCTATCTGGAATTTTGTAAATAATTCTATGTCATTTGTGAATACTGATATGATTTATGCAGAACTGTATGTTATGGGCTGAGCTTCAAGAATGTAACCACAGCATACCATGCTGGAACATAGAAGATTAACTTGCAAAACATCAAGAAAATAAGTTGAAATTAATTTGTTTTACGAATTTTCTTTAAAAGTTAGTTTCAATGCAGCAAGGAGACAGGATGTCTAGAACTAGGGTGCCTTCTGCACTGTTTTGCAAGTGTTTTATTTTACGACTTCCAAGATCTGCAAGGATCTGAGAGGTATGTATTTCTCACACAGGGATGTTAAATTCTGTTAAGCTTCTGTTTAGCCTGAGAAATGAAGTTAGGTGACCAAGAGTGATGTCATCTAAGCTAACCCAGCAGTAATATTTGATATTAATTTAAGAACTCTCTCAGAGAGAGAGAGAGAGAGAGAGATAGATTGTGCATCTTGTATTTTGTCTTTGACCTGGAAAAATCTACTCATCATCATCATCTGCACTTGCCTGGCTGTAAGTAAGCTTTAGGGCATAGTATCTCTTTTAGATATAGATAGGAATATAGTAAAGATTAGTTTAGATGTTTTCTGTATTTTTTAAGACTGCCCTGAAATGTTGTTTTAAAATATTTCCTGTGATTTTGAACTCTGAAATAACTGTGTTGATTGAGTATTGTCTTGTTTTTTATTATTTATTATTAAAAATATTTAAACCTATCTTTGTGGTTGATATTTGTGAGACATATTTATGCTCCTAGAGTACTTGCATATGGTGACACTGTACAGGCCACTCCTAAATAGCCTTGCTCTTGGTCAGACTACCATTTGGATTATTAGTAACATTACACAGTAGGATTGGATACCCTTTGTAAGGGCCCTATAGTAGCTGATAAAGGGTTTGTTGGGGGCAGTGATAACCACCTTATAGTTTGGCCAGAAGGGGGCATAGCTAGTAAACTTGTGCCAGTCTTTCCCAGGTGTGAGTGTGTGTGTGTGTGTGTGTGTGTGTGTGTGTGTGTGTGTGTGTGTGTGTGCATATAAATCAAATCTCAAAGTGTGTGTGTGCGTGTGTGTCAGCTACTTGGGTAGGGACACAAAGCACTAGTTGGACAGAGGGGGTGCTGGAGGTTTTGGCTTGACCACTTGGCTGAAATCTCAACCATATGGCTGTGCCAATGGGAAGTCTTACTGGGGATCTGGAGATAGAGTGAGAAACAAGCACCAGACTGACTGTTATCTCTGTGTGTGTTCTTAAGGGAAATTGCACTTTACCGTGTGTGTATTTGTCATCCTCCCATTGTGTACATCCCTCACTGTTGTCCGTGGTGAGAATTGAGGCTCCTTGATTACTGGGCCAGTGCAGGGGCATCACACAGGGCATGAATAGTTTGCACAAAAGTTCTGCATTTATAGTAAAAAAAAAAAATTCCAGCTAAATCAATAATCTGCAAAATAGGAATGGCTGTCAGCAGAAAATCAGAGAAAAGCTGCAGAGATGTAATGAAGAAGTCCTGTCTGGGATGTAGCAATTCTGTACCTCCTGTAATTCGGTCTTATAGAACAAAGGATTAAGGTGATGAGCTCTTCATGAGCTGATTCATGTAGTCCTTAGTTTGATTCTCTTATCCCTTTTTGTTTACTGGGCGTCTAGTAGTAGCACAGTGGTGTGCTGGGTGACTATGAGCAAGTCTCGTAACTAGACAGTTGTCTAAGAACTGGGAAATTGGGCTAGGCTCCTAAATTGTTTCCTGGATCACATGTGTTATAACAACATCAATCCATTCACAACCCCTTTTCCTCATTTTTGCAGATGGGGTTCGGGGTGTCACTTCAACAGTGACAATCATCTAGAGCCGAGGTTTAGACCAGTCGGCTAGCACTGCCACGGTAGTACTTCTACATCACACACTCGCACGCACACTCACACCTATGGCCAGTTTAGAGTATCCAGTCCACCTAATGCATGTCTTTGGAATGTGGGAAGAAACTAGAGCACCCAGAGGAAGCCCACATGAACACAGTGAGTACATCAGACTCTGCACAGAAGGATCCCCAGCCAAGACTTAAACTGGGGAACCTCTTGCTGTGAGATGACAAAGCTATAATATGCACGTGATAGCCACATGTGAGCCCAAAAACCTACAAAGATGGCAACTATAACTCTTCTCAACAGGCCCAATTGGCAGCATCAGTCTATTTCAGTCATGCAGGTCCTGAAGATCACTTCAAGTATAGTAGTCTAAACCCAGAAGGACTTAACAGTAGAAACACTTCCTTCTTCATTCTGTCTTCTATATGTGGTCTTGTACTTCTTACCATTATGATAAGATAAGAAAAGACTTGGAATAAATTTAATTTACATAGTGGTGGGCAATTAAAGAGCCACTGACTCTAAAATCACAAGAGAGAAACAGGGTAGATAGGAAAAGAAAAATCCAGAATAATCACAGAGCATGTGCAACTCTCACAGATTAAATGGTATCCTTTTCTACAAAAATGCTGCTTCAAATAATTGTAACCTCTCTGAAAGTAAAGAGGCAACACAGATTTTTACTGAGTCTACATTACGATGTTGACAGGGCTATTCATCAAATGCCCTTACATCGACACATATTCACCGAAATACCAAAACTTTGAACGGCAGCAAAAGCGATTTTTTTCCCAGAGGAAAAAAAATCACTGGGCCAACAATAAACAAAACAAACTGTCAGACACAATGAAGTGGGGGGGGGGCTTTGCCCCCCACACACCCCTACCTAAATATATCAACTCTGAGATTGCATTACAGTGGAGGAAAGGACCAATTCCTGACAACAGCCAAGAATTTTTTTCCCTGGGAAAAAATTTGCTTGTGTAGCCGTTCGGTTTTGGTATTTCGGTGGATATGTGTCAATGAAAGGGCATTCGAAGAACAGCCCTTTTAAAAAGATAATATAGACCCTTTTTACTAACTGTCCCTAAACAAGATGTTTTTTAAAATACCAAGAAAAAAATAAAGTAAAGCAAATTTGTTTAATATAAGACAGATTGTGATTAAATAAGAACAGAAGGCAAAAAGTATACAAACGTATTCTGAAACTATACAAATGAGATATACAGTATGGACAATACTAATAACGTAACTGATATATAGAGACAGTACGTACCATGCCTGAAGGCTAATGCTGTATTACAGTGCAGCTATAGGAGCCATCAAAACATAAGATATTGAACTGCCCAAGTTGAAGCAGTTAAAAAAGACACTTGTACAATACTGTAACTATTACTCTTGGAAAAAGTCATCCCCTGAAGAAACAAAGAGCAATTCATTCTAACATTTGCACATATACACACACACACTATGAAGAAAAAACAAATGTGGGTACTGTAACATATGCCTGAGGAAAGTGGGTAGTGTGCCTTTAAAAATATGTAAAGTAACTTGTCTTTATAAAACATTCATTTAGCATTTTAGTCAAGAAACTGGCTGATTTAGTCAATGAGAAGCTGATGTCTAGTAACTGCTTGTATAAAAGAAGGTTGATTGACTAAGGCAAAACATTAAATTTGTTCCTCAGGTGGAAGTTTGTCATGAGATATAACAGAGGTTCTGACTGAAGTGTTTTTTGGACTGGACAGCCTTTAACCTGAAAAAAGTTTGAGCAAAGATTTTATCTGGGTAAGTTTAGAGAACATCTGAATGTAGCTCTGACTGTCTCTTTAACAGCCAGTGGCAACATGAGCTGTTGGGGACTGAATTTATAAAATTGGCTTTCCAGTGTTTTTCAGACTGATGTTAGTTGAGAATGTATTCACCTTGCCCAAGCTCCTGCCAAAAAACATGTCTTATCACGGCCCTCCTCTGAAGCATTTTATCTGCTTAAGTAACTTTTCAATGTGGAATCTGTAACCATAGATGTTTTGCTACTTTACCTGATATGCGTAAAAGACTTTTGTTTTTTTCTGTTCTTTTTTCACACACACAGCTATGGAAAGTCTTCCTAAACCTTAGTGCAATGGCAGCAGAAATGGGTCTGCCATAAAGAAATTAAGTAAGAAGAATGAGAAAGACACATATGTTGGCATTTGAAAGATATGCCAGCCAAGAATATGGACACAAATAAGGATGGGATAACTAGTCAGATGACAGGGGCAGCATTAAAATCTATACCGATACAGATGGCACTAATTACATTAACTATGCATGTCTTAACAGAGCTATCATCTAGCCTGGAATATCCTCTGAAGTACAAACTATACATTTTTACAAATGGAATTTTAACGCTGGTAAGCCAGTAACAGTTCACCTTCTGAGCATTCTGCCTTCCCAGACTTCATTTTCCTTAATGCTGTTCTTACTTCTTCTAAGGTTGGCCTCCTCATCTTCTTTCATTGTAGGTGTGTCTGTGGTCGTGCAACTTCTGTTATATTTTCTTCACTCAGACGTTGCTGGCAGTACTCTTTCCATGTGCATTTGATGTCCTGTGGCCTGTATCCAGGTTGTTGCTGGAATCCCTTATGAAGGGTGTCTGATGACTGTCCTCTTTATCTTTCTACCTTTGCCTTCCAATGTGAGTAGAAACACAGCTGGCATAATGGTTAAAATCTTCAACTTCTATGCACAAGATAAGATACAAGGTTCAATTTTGAACACTGAAAAATGCCTCTGTGGAGTTGTATGTTCTCCATGTGTCTGTGGGGGTTCCTCCCTCCTCCCCAAAACATGATTGGTGTTTCTACATTAAACGCATCTAAGAATGGAGTTGCAGGCAGCATCACAGACTCTAGATGGTGCTTATTTGGGAAAGGGTTGTATAGACTAAATGAATCTCTTTTCTAATGTTACTAGTAAGTTGGATGTAGAATCCATGGTCCATTTAGCAAAAAGTATTCTCTATGATTTACTGTTGATGAATGTGCTGATTTTGATACATTTGAGTCTTTCTACAGCCCCTTTCCAAAAATTCTGTTTATTTATGGACTTTCCAAAATACATAAGAGCTTAGATAAACCACCTATGAGACTAATAGTCTCAGGAGAAGGTTGGCTAACACAACTTTTGTCCAAGTATCTTGAGGTTATGTTTTGACCATTTGACTGACAGAACCTTTGTCCAAGTATCTTGAGTTTATGTTTCGACATTAATGAAGTACACCAAAAGTTATATAATAGAGGATAAAGAATTTTTGGCTAGATTATATAAGTGGTATGAACAATTTCAAGTGCTTGATATATTGGTTACAATGAGCGTGGAATCTATTTTTACTGTAATACCTCATGAAGTTGGTAGTGGAGCCATTAGATCATTTTTATGCAAAGACATTCCATTTTCAACACTGACAATTAAAACAACATGCTTTCTATTTGAGATGGTTCTTGAGAACAGCATATTTTTATTTAAAGATGTTACTGATCATCAGATTGCTGTCACAGCTGTAGGAAAGTCAGTGGCACACTCATATGCATTGCATTATCCCAATAGTAAGATGAATTAACTTTGAATGAAAATGGTTTATATAGTAGAAATATATTATTTTACAGTCAGTTTGTTGATTATATATTTTCAGTTTGGTGCGGTGATAAAAATAGATTAGCTAACGTTTTGGAATATGCAATGAATAGTACTGACTATATTAAATGTAAAATGTTATTTTCACTTACTAGTATTCATTTCTTTGATGTTACGCTTTCTCTTGATAATTTTACAATATCTACCTTGATTTATAAAAAAGAAGTGAAGGTTAATACCATGTTACACAGGAGTGATATGCATAAGAAGCATGTGTTTAGGAATGTGATCAATGGACAAATGTTCAGGACTAGCCAGCTGACCACAAATGAAGAACTGGTATTTGACTGATGATTTAAAACCCAGAGGATATCATACTAAACAACTTAGGAAATGAAAAGAGAACGTGTTTAAGGATAGGAGCAATACTGCTACACTCTACGTTTCTACTCCGGGAGGTTATGGGTCCTAGAATAAATATTAATCATAGTAGAATTCTATGTGTGACTACTTTTGGAGAAAAACTGGACCATTATTTGTACAAATCCACAGTTGTGTATTTTATTTCTTAGTCTCCAGCATTTTCATTTAAAAGAGCTGAGAAGTTGAAAATGCAACTCTGTTACAATGATAGCCTGCAATGTGGCCCAGTTGTGCAAGTATCAAGACAAGTAACATTCAAGTATTTGAATTGCTTGCGTTGCTCTTCTGTTTTAGTACAAATTGAGTCTGAGCATCCAGTAACTATAAAGATATTTTAAGTGTTTCGCTGATTGCCAAACTATGAATATAGTATATTTAGCTACATGTAAGAAATGCCCATCATCTATATAAATACATTTAGTAGACATCTTAAAGATAAAATCAGTGAACATCTATCAGATATATGGCATTGTTGTAAGGAGAATGTGTAAACAGAGCATTTTAGTAAGAATGCCTGTAGCCATCAGTTTTGTTTTAGTGTAGTTGAATGTAGATATAAAAATCTTTGTTGTGGAAATCTTATGTGATTCAAGGTACATACTGAGTATTTTTGAATAACTATGATTCAAGCTGATACAGCTCCAGGTTTTAAACGCATCATCTAGTTTAAAACCTATTTTAAAGAAAGGTAGATCATGATTGGTTGTTTGCGATCAAGTGATTAGTATTTAAATGTTGGCTGGCTGAATAAGTTTTAGTATTACGAAAGTATTTGTGCGTGAAAACTTTACCACTTATTATCTTTGTACAGCAGTCATTGGAAATGAAATTTAATTCCTCCATGTATCTTATGCCTGGTGTTCTTTTTTGATTTGTTTTTGTACCGTTGGCATAAATTTTCTTACTTGAGCTCTCTTGTATTGCTCTGTAAGTACACAGGATATCTTGCTTTACATTTTTAATTTATGCTGTGTAGCTGCCTCTGTATTGTACTCCTTATTATGTGGACTCGTACTGTTGCCTTCGTTTGGATTCTGTCTAGCTGGCATAGTCACATCACCTCCAACAACTCTGGCACAGAGTTCCATCTCTGCACAGTACATCAGTATCAAAGGCTCAGTATACAAGGACAGCTGTTTGGAAGATTTATGAGGATCTGATGACTGCCATGACTTTACTAATAACATGGCTGTCATCATTGTGGACGGAATGCCCAATGTGCTCCTTCTGGAATGCAAACTGGGGGCGATCTGTCAACTCAGCAGCTAGTACTCTGTTTTCATATTAAACTTACCTTTTTTAGTTTATATTCATTAATAAAGCCATTTTTTAAAATCTGAATAAAGTGATACCTTGCATTATAATTTATTCAATGTATTAGTATGCCTAAATATTTCTGCCCAGTATACACAAAACAAACAACATAATTTCTTCAGTCTGCTCTTACTATATTAAGTTGAACAAACATTAAACTAGTCGGGTATCACCTATATAATGTGATTCACTTATTCCTGTGCCTTTCATTATGTGGCTGTAGAAACTGCACATAACATTTCACATAACATAAATTGTTCAAGTATTTACTAAGAAATATGTACACCTTCCCTGACATATGTTATGTCTGTACAGATCAGCTATAAAAAGAATAAAGCACATTTAAATGAATGTTTGTGTTTTGTGTAATAACCCCATAGTCCTTGCTTTCTGACTGTTTACCAGGGCAATCAAATGCAGTATTGTAAGACATAGTCACAGTGTGGACAATGGAAAAAGAAGCCTACATTTTTAAAAGTACAGCAAAAATATTTCTACGATCTGTAGCATTCAAACCGCAGGAGGTCATAAATAAAAAAGAAAATGAATACATTTAATGCACAACTAGAAGCAATCTTGACTGCAAGATTTTTATTACAACAAAGGGTTTCTATGTGACATGATTCTTAGAGTCCTTTCCAGTACTTGATTACAAAAACAGCTCTCAAGAGTAAAAAAAAATGTTAATAAAACAATCTGAGAACAGGTACCCACAAAGTCAAAAACAGCTAAAATGTTCTGTGGTAGAATTTGCTGATTAGAGGAAAAATTCTTTCTGGCAGATAACTTGTCAGCTCAGTGGCTTTAGTGTGGAGGTATTAGTATATGGAAGTCCTCATGGTACTTGCATCTAATAGTTAAAAGAAAACAAGCTTGGATGCTGGATTTAACTCTTACAACTAGGTTAGGCTTGTTCAGTGATCCTCATCATAAGATTAAGCATTCTGTATACTTAACTCTCCTCCAATCTGTCATGGTAATGTTTGACTGCCCCAACCCCACCCCCCACTGCTTCAGAATGTGCATATTTTGGAGGGAACATTTAGAGATAAGAAGGGTGCTAGTTGTTCCAACAAATAGCTTACGTGGCTCTGTTGCTGGGAAGTCAGATAACCACTAGCCTCATCTCAGTACAGTGTCCTTACGTTACACTGCAGTACAAGGTGTGCGTCAAGCACCTAAGGTGCTGACTTTTAAATGAGATGTTTAAGTGAATCTTCTAGCCATTTCTGGAAAACATACACATGGATATGCAGAATACAATGTTATATTTTCAAACAGTTTTTAGTTAATAGAATGTACTTCATTAGAATGACATATTAAATAGATTAAATGACAAAATAATTCCAGGAATGATACATAGTTTTGTGTGTGTGTGTGTGTGTGTGTGTGTGTGTGTGTGTGTGTGTGTGTGTGTGTGTGTGTGTGTGTGTGTGTGTGTGTGTGTGTGTGTGTGTGTGTGTGTCTCTATGTTGTTAAAAGTAATACAGCTGAGACAAAGTCCATTTTCTGTATAAAAACAGATTTATTTATATCAGGCAACGTAAAGACTATGCTCCTTAAAGATCAGTTCCAGTGCTCATAACAAATTAAAGGAGCAATACACTTAGCAAATTTAGGTGCAGTTTAAAGTCTAATAATACCATAGTGTCTTTGCCTGGGTTACCCAGGTGAACAGGTACCACTCATCTCTTTAGAAATATAGCTTGAAGAAATATGAATTGCCTCCAGAACCACTACTCTTGTCTCAAGATTCCCTTCAAAGGTGGTTACTCTCTCATTTCTGGGCTTTTGTAACCCTCTTTTTACATCCTCTTCATCCATTTTTGCTGACATATGGATAGTGATTCTGTCAGCCACAGACACTTTTCTTAAAGACATATTTCACTGCTTCTTAACATTCATGCAAGTATTTGGAAGCACTGTATTTAAAATTAAATTTAAACATTCACCATGCAAATATTGAAAAGTAACATATATACAGTTTTCATAACATATTTGGCTTTTTTGGGCTTTTTCTCACATTTTACTGGGGAGAATGACCCTGTCTACAGTCAACCCATGTCAGTCGACAGATGCAGATGGTGGACAGCTGTGCAAGTTTGACAGTTCATGGAATAGGGGCATGCCCTTTCACTGGGGAGTGTGTGATCTCAGAGTTAGTGTATATAAGTAGTGGGTGCTGCAGTGGTGACTTGCCTGTTCAGGGGATTAGCCAAAGAGCATGAGCTATAGCACATCAACATGTTTTTATTGATGTAAATGTATCAGAGTAAAGCATGGGGATATGTCTGTGGATTAACTATGAGTAGCAAATCCACACACACGCATATACATATATATATATATATATATATATATATATATATATATATATATAGATATAGATATAGATATAGATATATATATATATATATATAGATATAGATATATAGATATAGATATATATCTATATCTATATATTTGATATATATATGTATATATATATATATATATATATCTATATATATATATATATATATATATATATATATATATATATATATATATAAATATATATATATCATAAGAATGAATGTTCAAAAGACTGAAAACCACTGTATGTAAAACTCAAAATCTTGAAAACATTTTTAATGTGGGTGGGCCCACACCCCCTGCTAATTATACATACCAACTGACTGACCACACAACAGTGGAGAAGGTGCAAGTTCCCATTTTTGATATTTTGAGTTTTAGATATTTTAGTTTTCAGTCTTTTGAACTTTAGATCTTATGACAAGGACCCAGATATATATATATGTGTGTGTGTGGATTCGCTAGAGAATCTCGACGTGATGAAATTTTGAATTTCAGTACGTCAAGACTGAATAGTGGAAAGTGCAGTTATACAAAACTGCACTATGTCGAATGCGGAAATGTCAAAGCCACTATTGCGGTGTTGCGTTCGTGATGTGTGGTGCGGTTTGTGGATTTATCTGGGGTTTCAGGTAAGTGGTGTTTGTGTAAGGGTATTGGGTAGGGATTTTAGTGTGTGTGAGTGTGTGTAGTAGTGTTTTTTGTGTGTTTGTGTATTTAGTGTGACCTTGGAGTTAGAATATATAAGTGGGGGGTGCAGGGGTGCCCCCCTGCTTATAGGTAGGGTAGGTGTGTTTGTGTGTTATGTTGTGTTTGTGTGTGTTGTTATTTTTTTTTTTAGTGTAGTTAGGTAGGTGTAAGTGTGTGTGTGTGTGTGTGTGTGTGTGTGTGTGTGTGTGAATGGTCACGGTTGTGCTATTCGCGGTTTTGAGTTTTCAGGTATGTGGGTTTTCCACTATTCAATCTCGAAATACTGAAATTCGACATTTCAGTATTTCGAGATTGTATATTGAATCCGTGTGTGTATGTGTTTTTAAGCAGTGTTAGAACTGAAGAACTGTCAACACTCACTAAGTTGATCGTTTCAACTTGAGCATCGTTATATTCAATAAAAATTCCCCAGCAACTCGATAAGACCAAATTTGTGTGAATAGTGCTGCTGTTAGTGAAAAGGTTTTTATATTGCTAATGTGCATGGCTAGGGTTGGAGGCAGGGCAGGGTTAGGGTTAGTGCACATGAGTAAGGAGGACAGATGGGCTTCTCTTAACACTGCTAAACAGCATCCTTACACTTGCTTGCCGATCATTATCCACAAGCACAACACTAAACCTTTCCCTTACCTAACCCGTTCTCTTACCCAACGCACATAGACTCCTGCCCCATAATATGCTTTCAGCTACACTAGTTCCCCTTAGCAAAAGATTCATCTTGTGTCTTGGCCAACCTCCAATCAACCCAAGGCTGTCTCGGTGCCCTGCACTGTGAGACCCTGCGATGGTGGAACACTAAATTGCTTTCAGCTACATTAGTGTATGTTAGAGTTGTATAATCTGTCCTCCAAACTGAAGACTGTTTCCCCTTTCACTGTATGCGTGCACACTACTGGTCCCCCATTTCTCTCTTCCTATAGTACTCCTAGGTCAATTACTTAAAATACTTTCTCTTGGAAAATTTTACCTATGTACCTGCAGCCCACAGTTCAATTGTTTTTTCCTGTAGAAGTGGTGGTCCTTTTCACCACACTGTACTAGATTAGTAACATAAGATTTGTAGTTATTAGGAAGATACTGCACTACACTGACCTGGAATTGACTTAGCTTGGTTTTCCTGTTTTCTTTTTTAGCAGCTGGCCTAGTCCAGATTTTCTCACTCACAACCTTGTATTAATTTGTGTCTCTCCACCTCTTCCACCTTGAACCTGCACATCTCCCTCCCACTTCTGCTTAATTACAGAGGTATCAAAAAACCTGATGTAGGAGGCACCATATTTTGACTAAGCTTTTCTGACTTGCTTCATAGCAATCCCCAGTAGTGTTGTTGTGTCTTTTGGCTTTTCCCGGTTAGGGGTCGCCACAGCGGAACTCCAGTCCGCTAATGATTGGCAGTAGATTTTTACGTGCCGTAGTTGCCAGCCCTGATGCATAACCTTCAACGAAGGTACGCCCATTCACGCATGTCTCCACACAGAAGACGCAGTGTGCTGGCATCTAAGTACTACCTGGTATTGTTTTTGTTTGTTTGTGATTCTTATTGCTGTTTTTGTAAAGTTCATCCTAAGGGGATCCTGCAATGCTTCTTTAACCACTCTGCCTCTCCAAGAACTAACTTTAAATGTGTATATTGTAAAATAAAAATATATCCGATATACATACCACTGTTGTATATTAACCCTGTTTGCATTCACTAGCAGTCTGCCATCCATGGATTTTATCTTCCTTTATGCTCCTAGGCTCTTTCCCCCTCCTCTGAGTGCTCATAGCTTACCATTGTGCTTACTCAGTTTGGCCACCAGGTGGCATTGTTCAACCACTACCTATCTTTTAATACAAGCCATAAGTACTGTAATTGTTCTATTAATTTGCCACTGCCCCGTTTGAGCCCTATTAATACTTACTATATTCTACTAAACTGCTACGGTGCTGTTTTCAGCTCCTATCCCGTCAACCCTTTGCATCCTTCGAATTTCACATACACAATGCGTTATGCCAGTGCCTCCTTACCTCTGAGCTAGTTCTCAGCTTCACTGATAACTTTTCGCTGGCTTCCTTCCTTCTCTTTGGCTCTACCCACCCCCACTACTCCTACTTTTATTTCAACCACTCCTCACCCACTCAAGACAACCATCCAGTCAAAGCCTTCCCCTCTTTACCCCTCCTCCTTTCACCCACAGTAATTAAATGCATCACTAATTATATACATCACTCTTTAACTACCCCCTCAAACCCCACAGCTCTTCTCTCCCACTACAAATCCTCCCATATTAAACTACCTTTTTCTAACCATGCTTTCCTTACTGTTCCTAACACTCCAAACCCCCATCTCCCCCTACTACTCCTAACAATTTTATACCATGCCAGCTCCTATACCTCTAATCAGCTTCCACTCTCTGCTCCTTACCATACTCCCACACAAAACAATCTCTTCCCTCACACAAATAATCATTTCTTTTCAATCTCCTCCTCTCTGTTTCAGTTCAACCCTCTGCACCTTTTTAATCCTAAAATTATTTCTACTAGTGCTAAGACACTTGCTCTTAAACAAATACTAGACCATCCAGAATATCCTAAATCCAAACCAAAACACACTAAAATAACTTCCTTCAATAACCTCATCTTAGCTGGAGACATTCATCCCAACCCCAGACCTAACCCACCCATGAATAACAATTACCCTCCCCCTTCCTCGAACCTTTCATCTCCCTACAATACTCTTACATTTTTCACACTCAATGCCCAGAGTCACAACAACAAAGCACATCAGTTTCAAGCATGGCGAAGTCATAACCAACCTGACATCGTAGCCATCTCTGAAACTTGGCTCAATACCCATATCTCTGACTCTGGAATCCTACCCTCTGGATTTTACACTCTTAGATGTGACTGCCCAAAGAAAAAAGGCGGAGGCATTATATTAATCTATTCCAATCTACTTACCTCAATTCCCCTACCATACCCCATTCCTAAATTCGCCAATGCAGAACTAACAGTCATTCTATTAAAAATGAATAATCACAAAAGCGTCTGTATCATCTCTCTTTATATCCCACCCGGAAATAATGTCTCAACCCTTGAAGACATACTCCAATGGGCCTCAGCTGAAATTAACCTTGAAACTTACATACTAGGTGATGTAAACATCGACTGGAATAAAATCAACAGTCCCATACCCTTCCTGTCCATTAACTTCTTTAACTTTACTCAAGTAACCCACTCATCACCAGACCCAATAAAACAAATCCCCCAGGATCCACTCTTGACTGGATCTTAATCAGAGTAAAGCATGGGGATATGTCTGTGGATTAACTATGAGTAGCAAATCTACACACACACATATACATATATATATATATATATATATATATATATATATATATATATATATATATATATATATATATATATATATATATATAGATATATATATATATATATATATATATATATATATATATATATATATATATATATATATATCAAATATATATATATAGATATATATCTATATATATATATTTGATATATATATATATATATATATATATATATATATATATATATATATATATATATATATATATCTTATATATATATATATATATATATATATATATATATATATATATATATATATATATCATAAGAATGAATGTTCAAAAGACTGAAAACCACTGTATGTAAAACTCAAAATCTTGAAAACATTTTTAATGTGGGTGGGCCCACACCCCCTGCTAATTATTCATACCAACTGACTGACCACACAACAGTGAAGAAGGGGCAAATTCCCATTTTTGATATTTTGAGTTTCAGATATTTTGGTTTTCAGTCTTCTGAACGTTAGATCTTATGACAGAGACCCAGATATATATATGTGTGTGTGTGGATTCGCTAGAGAATCTCGACGTACTGAAATTTTAAATTTCAGTACGTCAAGACTGAATAGTGGAAAGTGCAGTTATACAAAACTGCACTATGTCGAATGCGGAAATGTCAAATCCACTATTGCGGTGTTGCGTTCGTGATGTGTGGTGCGGTTTGTGGATTTATCTGGGGTTTCAGGTAAGTGGTGTTTGTGTAAGGGTATTTTGTAGGGATTTTAGTGTGTGTGAGTGTGTGTAGTAGTGTTTTTTGTGTGTTTGTGTATTTAGTGTGACCTCGGAGTTAGAATATATAAGTGGGGGGTGCAGGGGTGCCCCCCTGCTTATAGGTAGGGTAGGTGTGTTTGTGTGTTATGTTGTGTTTGTTGTTATTTTTTTTTTTTTTTTAGTGTAGTTAGGTAGGTGTAAATGTGTGTGCTTATGTGTGTGTGTGTGTGTGTGTGTGTGTGTGTGTGTGTGTGTGTGTGTGTGTGAATGGTCACGGTTGTGCTATTCGCGGTTTTGGGTTTTCAGGTATGTGGGTTTTCCACTATTCAATCTCGAAATACTGAAATTCGACATTTCAGTATTTCGAGATTGTATATTGAATCCGTGTGTGTATGTGTTTTTAAGCAGTGTTAGAACCATCCCTGACTCTATTAGTGACCACCTCCCAGCTTTCATTTATCATGCAACCACCTCCCATCCACACCAACATCAATATATTCAGACCCGCAACCTTAGTAAATTTGACCCCAAAACCTTCTCTAACTATCTCAAAAAATTATTTGGAACATTCTAAAACCCCTTCTACTTTCCTAGATGCTCTAAATTCCCCAGCTCCACCAAGGAAAAAAAGAATAAAAACTATAACTGCCCCATGGCTCCCTAACTCCACCAAGGAGAAAATTAATAAAAACTTTAACTGCCCCATGGCTCCCTAGCTCCACCAAGAAAAAAAAGAATAAAAACTATAACTGCCCCATGGCTCCCTAGCTCCACCAAGGAAAAAAAGAATAAAATCTATAACTGCCCCGTGGCTCCCTAGCTCCACCAAGGAAAAAAAGAATAAAGACTATAACCGCCCCTTGGCTAACCGAAGAAACAAAGCAAATTATGCATCAAAGAGACAAATCCTGGAAGCTTTACCAAAAGAATAAACTTCCCAAAGCCCTTCTCCAATATACACAGCTCTGTAACTTTGCAAAAAAACAAATCTTCAAAGACAAAAAATCCTACTACACTAAGCTCCAGTCCAACCATGCCCAAAACCCTAGGCTTCTTTGGAACTCCATAAACTCACTCCTCAACCCAGGCTCTAAAAATAACCCATCAGGACCCAAGTAAATCTGACCTCAAATTAGCCTCATTATTCAACTCTTTCTTTATAAAGACAATATTCAACCTAACGAAAACTTTTCCCAACAACAACCCATCTCTCCTACATTCCACCTCATCTAAGTCCCCAAATAATTTCCCCTATGTTTGAGCTTAAACCTGTCTCCACTAACTACATAATATGACTTCTATCCAAACTTAAACCCTGCTCCAATGCACCTGACAACATCCCCCTTCCATTCTCAAGTCTGCTGCCAATGGTATAGCTCTCCCAATTAGTATCCTAATTAATAGATTCATAAAGGAATCCTACATCCCTAAAGTCTGGTGTTCTGCCTTTATTCTTCCTCTCCACAAAGGAGGCAAAAACACTAACATTTCAAACTTCTGCCCTATAACTCTTCTCTCTCCAATCTCCAAAATCCTAGAAAAATGCATCCACCTCCAACTTATGCCTTTTCTGACTAGAAACCAACTTCTTACCCCTACCCAACATGGCTTCCGACCAGGACATAGCACCATAACAGCTCTACTCTCATGCTTAGAAACTGTCAATCAAGCCCGAGATTCTGGGAATTTAGTATCCACAGTGCATTCTGGGTACTTAGTATCCACAGTGCTCCTAGATCTCTAAAGCATTCGATATTGTTTCACATACGCACCTTCTAAGTCACCTCTCAAACCTAATTCTCTCCCAAAACACTCTTTCCTGGTTCTCAAGCTATCTGTCAGATAGATCTCAGGCTGTGAAATGGAAAAAAGGCACTTCACCTTTCTTACCCACCCCTACGTGAGTACCACAGGGGTCCATCCTTGGATCAATGCTGTTTAAAATCTTTATCAATAACTTTCTCTCTGCTATTCCTAATGCCAAAGTTATTCAATATGCATATGACTCTACACTTGTCTGCTCTGCCTCTAATCTCCCTGAACTCCTATCTAAAACTCAGACTGCCTTGTCAACTACTGAGATCTGGATGGGCCAAAATCACCTTTCTCTCAATGCTAACAAATCTAAAATACTACAATTCATACGCTCAAAATCTTTCTCTTTTGATAAAAAATTCCTCTCAAGTCCTTAGCCAAAGCAACTCTCCGATCAAAGTTGTTCCTTTAGTCAAACTACTCAATGTAACTATAGATGAACACCTCAAATTCGACATCCATATTAGCAAAATATAATGAAAACCCACCAAAAACTAGGTATGCTATATAGGAACAAAAACGTCCACTCTAATTCTACCAGGCATACTCTGGCCTCCTCTTGCCTCCTTCCATCCCTTCTGTACGGCGTTCCACTACTAACTAACCTATCCTCTTCCATCGCTTCCAAACTTGAAAGCTGTTATAACAAAATTTCTAAATTTCCCACCAAAGGCAAACATTCCACTTATCACCTTGTTACCCTCCAATCCCTCAAATGGTTAGAATTCACAAATTACCTGGATTTCCTCCAGCTCACTACAGCACATAGACTAATATTTAATCCAACCAAATGCCCTGCTTTAACTAACATCATTCCCCCATACACCCCAAATAGAACTCTCATATCTGAACACCAAAACTTAATCACTGTCCAGAAACCTAAATGTCCTACTGGACAACATCTCCTCTCCTTCTCCTTAGGTAAGAAATGGAACTCTCTTCCTTCCACACTAAGGACAACGTCAAACACAAACAACTTCAAAACTCAGCTTTTTACCTACCTCTCCTCCAAATGGAAATGTAACTGCATACTCCCTACCTAGAATTCTTTAACAAAAGCCCCTTGGAGGGTATCCTCCTGAGTTTCTAAGCACCTTATAGCTGGCTATAACCTTCTATAGCTAATTCCCATATGATCTCACACTCTGTAAATATTGTAAATAGCTTTTGACTTTAACTGTATGAATCTGTTAAAATGTATCTGCACAATATTGTTCCACTATGGGCAATATTGCTCTCACTTTGTATTATTATTTGATATGTATTTGTACTTGTACTTTTATTTTTATTGGACTGCTATCTTTACTGTAATCTTTTTCTTCCTGGGCCCAATGGATTTCCCCAGTAATCAAACTGGAAATAAATAAATAAATAATGCTGAAACTTTCAATGTATCTGAATGTTTCAGCATTATCAGCTACACACACACACCCACACACACACACACACACACACACACACACACACACACACACACACACACACACACACACACACACACACACACTCACAGACTCCTGTCCCATAATGCTGAAACATTTAATGTACCTAAATGTTTCAGCATTATCAGCTACACACACAGGCACAAAAATACACAGACACATGTACATACACACACACACACACACACACACACACACACACACACACACACACACACACACACAGACACACACACACAAAACACTACAAAAAACAAGCATTTTTCAGTGCCACTTGTTGTGGTTTGCATTTTTTTTCATCAGAGAATGCAGTATAAGTTTTTATGATAACACCGCATGTAAAAATATTGGGCAGAAAGTTATAGATTCACACTTCAGAAATTATAAACATCATCACGGCGAATCTTATAATAAGTAAATTTCTAAAGTTAACCACTTCATGCATTATTCTGTCTAGGAATATAATGCACATCAGTTAGTCCCAGGACGTATCAGCAAGTTAACAGCTCTGTACTAATTTCCAAGCAGAATGTGTACCACTGTTGTCACGTTACATATTATGGAAGAAAGGAGCTATTCATAATGGCAACTGAGGCATCTCATTTTGTTTAATTCATTGGTGGCTGTGTGGGAATGGACTAGTTAAGTCATGAAATAATTAACATCAGTAGCATATTATGTCATTTAGCAAAAACAAACACCATGCACAGATTCCGACTGTTTCTTTTTCCCAGTATTCCCATTTTTGCTTCTAGGAAGACAAATTACAGTTCCTTGAAAAACAAATCATCTATTTCTTTCTGCACGCTAAGAGAGAGAGTTGTTTTATGCCAATATCATGTGCCTTTCATTTCAAACTTTTCAAAGCCACACTATTATGCATCTACTTGTATTGTAAAAAAAAAAAAAAAACTTCCTAAAATGACCACTTTATGTCCTGTCTCTATCTTCTTGTCATGTCCTCTTATTCTTGGACTTTCTCAAGGAGTTCTAGGCACTTAAATGTTTCTTTCATGTCTCCCTTCTCCCACTTTAGTTCCAGGATGGATATATTCACTTTTCTGTTGTAAGCTTTTTTTTAACTGAATATACCTATAAACTGCTTCTGCTTTACCTCAGATCAGGCCTATTTATCTTCCTTTCTCCTTTAAAGGTTTACATCATTTTTAAGAGACTGCAATAATTAACCTGCTTTGAACTTGAGCTGCCCTGATTGTCAAACCTGGTTTCTCCACATTTTCTTCTATAATATTATATATTTGGACATATCAGCTCTCAGCACCTGTCCTTACGCAGGCTTTTGACAAACACCTGTAACTCTCAGCAATGAGGTCTATTAATCTGATGCTCACTCCTTTACCAGTTCTGAAGGCCTTCCTTTCTCAGTAAAGTACTATACTACTACAGTCAGAAGGACCATTAAATGGATCATAGGCTGAACAGCTTAGCTTCATTAGTGACTGTGAAGATGAAGTGTCTTCAGAAAAATGAAATGATTGAGTCATTTATACTGTTATCTAAACTCTGCCTTAGCAGTACTGAGATGGTCATAAAAGCTACCACAATTTATAAGAATATAATCTGAAAATATTCATTTGATCCAATGTCAGTGAGGGTTTTGTGGCATCTATCTGTCAAATAACATCAGAGAAAACAGGGAACTCCAAACATAGCATAATCTCAACAAGCAGAGAGGACTGCTGTATCCCAACACCATTGCAGCCTGTTCTAGAGAGGAATGCAGCTTCGTTTATCTGATATAATGCTACTGAGAATGTATAAGTTAACTACCCTTGATAAGGAGTATATCTGATGAAAAAGTCTCTTTTTAAAGTCCAGCCATCAGAATAAATAAACAGCACAGTCAGGGATACATCAGAAGCCAAAGCAAACTGAAGGAACTTAAGCTTTTAATGTTACAAGACAAGAAACTAATGCTGAAAGAAGAGTAATATTATTGGGAAAACCAAAATCCTGTAGAATATCCTTCATTTTCAAGAAAATATATAAAGAAACATATTGATATGTTTGGGCTGAAAGCACCTTGCATATAATACACAACATGCATCCATGAGAAGGAAAGTGTAAAGCTTCTTCTGAAGTAAGTCATCTTACTATATGATTTCAATGAAATGAAAGTAGAGATGTTCTGGAGAAGAAACTTGCTTTTTATCCAGTAACTAATACAGCCTGAGGCAAAAACAAAGATGAGGAGTTTCACAATTTGCTGACATCATATGCAGCATTATAGTCAACTCCAATCAATTTACTCTGTTCAGAATGAACATGTCTTGCTGTTTGGATTCCTGGTTTTCACCCAGGTGGCCCGTGTTTGACTCCTTTAATGGGCCACTTTTTTCACTACATAAAAGAACAGAAATAAATATAATTTTGCCCTTCTGATGATTATTTTTACTGTATTTCATAAGACTTATGTATTATTTGCTACATTTCTTGCACTTTAGGATAGTGTTTCAAAGATGAACTGTCTACTGCTCCAGTAGCACTTAATTACATCATGCTTGCTAGTTTTACAGGAATGTAGTATCTAGACTGTGTGGTTTCTATGCACTTGAGTTCTAAAACCAACATTTTTACATTAAGAGAGTTTTCTGACTGTATTATTATGGCAGAAGTTTGCTGTAGCTATCTGAACTGGGGCTGTTGGCTGAAAGCTTATTGTGTATTTTCCTGAATCGTCTGTAGGCTTGCTGTTGTAAAACTTGTTTTTCTGATGCTGTATAAGCACAGCATTTTATGTGGGTTTGTGCTCAATTCCTCAGAGCTGCTCTTGATTTGGTTACTTTACCTGAGAATTACAGAGAATATGTCACATCTAAGCCATCCACTGCTAAAATAACAAGAATAAGTATCATTTTATACTTCTGCTGATTATTTTACCTTGTTTCATAAGAATCCTGTATTACATTTTTCACACTTTAGTTGTGTTTCAAAGCTGAATTGTTTCCACTGCTGCTGCAGTACTTAATTGCATTGTTTCTCCTAGTTTTACAGAACTCTAGTATCTAGATTGTGCGGTTTCCCTGTACTTGATCTGTAAAACCAGCATTTTTACTATTCACATGAAGCAGAGCCTTTCCCTGACCATCTTTAAGTGCAATCTGGACCAATGGATGAAAATTCACAAATTCACTCCTGGAGTGGCATTCATGTTCCTTGTGGATAGAGACAGTCTGTAAAAGTTGTCAAAACCCCACTTGCAGACCCTTGTTATCTTTCTTCTAGGGATAGAAAATTGGGTAAAACTGGTTAGGCTTATAAGGGCTGTTGAGCCATTAGCCTAGTAATCTCAAATGAACCTACGAACCTATGTTATTACAGCAAGATACAAACCTTAAATGGAGTTATGAATTAGGCTTCAGCACAAAACAAAACAAATAAAGGACATGGATGTATATGAATAAGAAAGAAAGACAAAACTAACTTGTCAGGCGCATACTATTTGCAGATACAGACTATGCAGGAAAATATCAAGCTGCCTCATTATTGACAAGAATCAGTAACATCAGTTCGGCTGAAACAAGCCAACTGAGAAGGCAATTTAGTCATGATATATGACTTAAGCAGAGGTCTGGTGATCTCAATCTGCCTAAAATGAGGATGTCAAAGGTAAGACTGCAATCCAAATTGTAGCTTTCTACAGATCCCCACCATGCCCCAAGATTCTCACTACACCTTCCCTTCTAAACATACTGGAAAATATTAATATACAACCAAACACCCTAATACTGGGTGATTTCAACTACCCTGCCATTAACTGGGAAAACTAGTCGTGTACCAATACCTTTGCCCAACGGTTCTTGGAATTCATAAATTCCAATGCCCTGGATCAACTAATCCATAGTCTCACCAGGGGCTCCAATATCCTAGACCTGATTATTACCAACATGGGAAATCGATGATCCACACCTATGGTCACCCCCTCATTGGTCAGATCAGACCATAAGCTAATCACCCTTAACATCCACATCCCACCCCCACCCCCCAGTAAGGAAACCTCCATAAAAAACTTCTCCAAAGCCAACTTCATGCTACTCAAGTCAGAAGTTACAAATTTCATGACACCCATGCAGATGGGAACTGAAAGTTTGACTACTGAATCCTTCACTAAGGCACTGTACGAGCACATCCACTCATGCATGAATCGTGCCATCCCAAATAGAACCAAGATGCTCTGCTCCAAAAAAAGGAAGCCAATCTGGTGGTCCCCTGCCATAAACAAACTATACAACAAAAGGACGAAACTGTTGCAGAAAAGAGGAAAATCCCAGAATGCAAAAAACTCCCTTACCAGCCTCAGTAAGAAGCTGAGATCCCTCAGAAAATCCTCCAAAGCTAGTTACGAAATAAAATTGCCAAAGAGTCCAAAGACAACCACAAGGCATTCTATAACTATGTCAAGAATCTAAATGGCAATGCTCAGATCTGCACTGAGCTACAACAGAATGACATTAAATATACTGATCCCAAGGATATTGCCAATATCCTGGCAGATCGATTCAGTGCCAACTTCACCGCCCTCTCACCCCCTAAATGGCCCATCACAATACCAAAAGATTGCCAAATTCCAGTAATAATGGCCACACAGGTAAAAAGCGCACTCTCCAAAGCTAAGAATACAGCATCCATGGGACCAGATTGCATCCCGGGCTGTGTACTACATGAACTACAAAATGAACTGGCACCTCAACTAAGTGTCATGTTTAATCATACCCTCACCTCAGGCTTCATGCCCACTGAGTAGCACACAGCTACAGTTATCCCACTCCACAAGGGGGGATCCACCTTGGATCCCAGGAACTACCGCCCCATCAGTCCGATGAGCCTGATCTGCAAGGCCATGGAACGTATTATCATGGAACTTATAAACAAAGACATTGGCAACCTTAAAACACTGGACCCCACCCAATTTGCGTTCGTGAAGGGCTGATCTTGTCTCCTGAACCTGATTGACTTCTTCGAATCAGTCTCCAGAGCCGTGGATGAGGGTAAGGCAGTCCACACAACCTATCTGGACCTCGTCAAGGCCTTTGACACCATCCCCCACACTGGAATCATAGATGAACTTATTAAGCTGTGCATTAATCCCTATGTCACTCAATGGGTTGCCAACTGGCTTACTGACAGAACCCACACTGTAAAAGTAGCTGACTCCAAATCCAGCTCCAGACAAGTGACAAGTGGAGTACCTCAGGGTTCAGTCCTGGGACCTCTCTTGTTTGGCATCTACTTCTCTGAAGTACAGACCAACACTAAGGGACTCTGGCTAACAAAGTTTGCAGATGACTGCAAACTAGGAGACATTATTGAATCCCCAAATGATGTGGATACTCTACAAAAGGGTCTTACAGAAACAGATGCTTGGTGCCAGAGTCATGGGCTCAAGCTCAATGTCAAGAAATGTATAGTTATCTCCTATGTGATAAAACATGTACCCATGAATTACCACATAGGTGGCAGTACACTAAACACCAGAAGTGTGATAAGAGACCTAGGGACACAGGTGGACAGTGGTCTCACTTTCAATAACCACATCACCACAACAGTCAGGAAATCCTTCTGTGTGGCACACCTCATCACCAAGGGCTTTTCATCCAGCAAAAAGGAGGTCAGTGTCCCACTGTACTCATCCCTCATTAGACCCATTATAGAATACAACGCCCCATTTGGTATGTACCTCTCAAGACATCTGCAACAACTGGAAAGGCCACAGAAATACCTCACTAAAAGAATCACAGGCCTAAAGCAGATGCCCTATGCTGACCACCTTAAAAAACTCCTGCTATACTCTGTCACATATCGTCTACTCTGAGGCAATCTCTGCTTAACATACAAGGCCATGTCAAACCCAGAGCTGTTGGACATGCTACACTTCCCAATCCCTCAGAGCCACATGCTCCAGGGATCTAAACCTTGTCATCACAATAAACAAAACATGCTAGAGGGATAGGTTCCTGACCCATAGACTCCCCAGACTCTGGAATAGACTGCCCATACATGTCAAGCAGAGCACCTCTTTGGTCCTCTTCAAAAGGAACCTTGATGATTGGATGGGAGAAAGGAAATTCACCCCAGGGATCACTTCAGTCGCCCTGCTAGACAGGGGTCCAGGGAAGTAAATAGTGTGGGAAGAAATAGCCAGAGAATTGTTATGGCTAGGCTTGCATAGGCGCTAGGCTGATAGCCTAGTACCATCCTATGAACCTATGAACCTATGAACCTATGAACCTATGATGCACTATGGGAACATTGTGAGCTTTGTTCCTCTATCACAAAGGAGAAGTAATACTGAAATGTTCATTTAAGTTTCCCAGCTTCAAATAAAAGTGCAGTATTAACTTAGATATTAAGTGTGCAGGCAGGACACATGCCTAAGCTGAGCAATCTCAGCTCTTGGATGTCTTATCTGTGGCTCAACTAAAGTACATCTGTTATACATGGCTAATTGGAGGACTGATATAGAGAACAGATGCACACTTCCTTAAAAAAAGAACTACTTCACTCTGGCACGATAGAAAGCTCAGTTCTGTTTTCTGCGATTCCAGAAAGGAAAGTAATTCTGACTGCATTATAAGCAGATATGTTTAATATAAATTATTCTGCACAAAATAGGTAGAGAACTGCATCATAAAATAACTAATGTCTTTTGGCTTTTCCCAGTAAGGGGTCACCACAGCGGAACTCTGGTCTGCTAATGATTGGCAGTGGATTTTTTACGGTGCCGAGTTGCCAGCCCGATGCCCAACCTTCAAAGAAGGCACACCCATTCATGCACGCACCTACCTGCATGTCTTTAAATGTCACTCGACTTCAGGGAGGACATGCAGACTCCACACAGAAGGCGCTCCAACCAAGAATCAAATGGGAGAACCTCTTGCTGTGAGGTGACAACGCTCATAAAATAGTATTAATATTTCCATCACGGCCTGGAAATGGCATGTTAATGTTTATTTTATTTTTTTACAGTAGCGAGAATGGGGGGGGGGGTCTCCAGAAAGGGCTTCTGAGTATATTAGCTTTATGATTCTGTTTGCATAGTTTTATGATTCTATTTGCACAATATTGTGTTGTTGTGTCTTTCGGCTTTTCCCGGTTAGGGGTCACCACAGCGGAACTCCGGTCCACTAATGATTGGCAGTTGATTTTTACATGCTGAGTTGCCAGCCCTAACGCACGGCCTTCAACGAAGGCACACCCATTCATGCATGTCTCCACGCAGAAGACGCTCTAGCTGAGAGTTGAACCGGTCAGCGTCTTACTGTGAGGCGACAACGCTACTGCAGCCCCACCTCTGCGGTATTCTGTTTGCACAATAAAAGATAAAAATGTTATCTTGCCATACAAGTCATTTTCCACTAGGTGGCCTAGACCTAACACTATCTTATCTGCCACTGTACATTACCCATTAGGTCCTTACTTTCTAATTTCATTACAGCAACTCTCCAAACATTGGCTGTGTAATATGATGTCAAAGGCTTGAAATATGAGTCTTAGTATAATGACCGAGTAAAGTAATGGGAAATATATTAACGTGTGAAAAAAGTGTTTCTTATTGCTGTTTTATGAACTATACTGATGTATTCTATCATTGTTAATCTTTTCTTATCATATTTACTTTGTATTCCTATGAGATAATCTGTAATGTATATGTGCAATGTGTACTATGTATTTGTATTTTTCTGGAGCTTTTCTCCCCAGGACTCCATTGAAAATGGGCTCCTTGTGGCCCAATGGACTATCCTGGCAAACAAACTACAAATAAATAAATAAAAAAATAATAATATGATTATGGCAGGTACTAAATTTGGTATTCGGCCTTAAACATATGGCATTAAAGCACTGATTTCTTGTTATTGCAAACTTATTGTACAAGATAATTAACTTCTAGTGCAAAACTTGAAAAGCATTCACCCTTCCCTTCAAATTCTGTTAGTACCTGATGCCTTCTTGTAGGCAGTTGTTGCAAAAATACCCAGGGTGACTGCCCTGATCACCCTGATTGAGAAATAGCTATGTGGAGATGCAAGTGTGAATCCTAATTCTTCAATTCACTGCAATGCCTAGCCAATAAGAAAATTCCTCTGTTACAAGGTAAGCTTTGAAATTAAATCCCAGACAGTGCTTTAAGCTGGAAAAGAAATAGATAATAAAAAGTTCTAATTTTATCTCAACTGTCACTGTCTATTCCTCTGTTATTGTGCATACTGCTAGTGCTGGCTTTCCCTCACCAGCACTTTCCTCTAATGTGATCTGTGTGGCAATGTGATAGCATAAACTCTAGCTAACTGCTGAACATTGCTCATAATTCTTGGTTAGATTGCTTTTTTTTATTTTTATCTACTGACACTCTGCTCCACAAGATGGTCTGTCGAATAAACCTTGTAACATTCCCTGCTAGCATCATATTCCTTTTAAGTCTCTTAAAGTGATATAACAGACATTCCTCACCTAAATACTACAGTCCCTGTATCATCCAGACTCTTAATAGCAAGATGTCTTATGTACTGCAAGTACTTACTCTTCCAGAAGTTTCCATAACAAGCCCTGAGAAAAGGGCAGAATTCGACGACTGTCGCTAATGTTTGCTTATCTTAAAATAACCAATATATCTAAGGAACAACAGTGAATTTAAGCTATTCTCTGAATTCATTTGCTGTATGTGGTACATGTGATATAGAGCAGTATTTATACCATTCCTCATATTTTACTTTCACATTATAAAATGTGTGTATATGTGTATATATATATATATATATATATATATATATATACAATATTTACCAGTAAAAGGGAACAAAAAAAATGCAGATGATAGTTGTCTTAAAGTAAAAAAAAAAAGTCTGACATCTTGAACCAATACAGGGGCATGGGATTGTATGGTATACATTTCACAAGACTTCCTAATGATGGGTTTATCAGAAAAAACATAGAACTGTTACAAAGAGAGGGTTTAAACAGGATTGCAGAACATGTTTTATTAAATAAAGTGGAAAGGAGCAACAAACCTAGGTAGTTACTTCATAAGTCATATCTGTTTTTAACACAAACATATTGAAAAAAAATCAAGTGCAACCAAATAAAAGCGTTTAATTGAATCTAATACTGCAGTGGTGGTGCTGCGGTAACTTTGTTGCCTCACAGTAAGATGCTGTCCTGTTCGATTTTCAGCTAGAGCATCTTCTGTGTGGAGACATGCGTGAATGGGCGTACTTTCGTTGAAGGTTGTGCGTCAGAGCTGGCAACTCAGCACGTAAAAATCTACTGCTAATCATTAGCGGACCGTAGTTCCACTGTGGCGACCCCTAACCGGGAAAAGCCGAAAGACACAACAACAACTTTACATTCTCTGTTCTGAGTAGTAAGAAGTGCAACCAAATAAAAGCATTTTATTAAATCTAACACTTTACATTCCCTATTCTGAGTAGTAAGAAAACACAGACATCATAAACAAGTCAATCATAAAACATGGTTTCCAAAATCTTATAATAAGAACCATATATAAGCATGACAGTCTACATAACTCAGTCAAATCCTAATTTTAACTTTATATTAACCATTTAGAAAAAAATATATTCAACTATCTGATTTTTAGATATTTATCCTTTACAGAAGGTAGCCTTTTAACAGGTGTATGTTCATATTTGAACAAATATTTTGATGGATCACTTGTAATGTGCTTCCAGAACATAAAATATAACTATTTGGTTAAAGATAGACTACGACAACCATTCAGCCACCTCAGCAGATATATAATGGCTGGTCAGAGATCCAAAAACATTTATTATTCTGAGGGATTATATATACAGTTTACTAGTCCAGGTACATGTTCAAATGCAGGTAAGTGTCGTTGGATTCTTAGTGATGACAACACAGATTTGCATGACTTCACTCTTTGGGCTGGATTCCAAAAACAAGTGGTGCACAGCACTGTACACTAAAGGAAGAATTCAGTGCAGCTGCAGATGCGATTTCAGAAGACACACTGCAAGCAGTCGGAACACTTATTTGTTTAGTGTAGGATAATTATTAATTCTGTGCACAACTATTGGATTCCTAAACAGATCATGCAAACACAACTCAACTTAAACGCAACAAAGTGCAATGCCTACTCTGTTGTCAAAATCATTGGCGAATACCATACTGCAACATAAGGAAAGGAATCGATTCCCATGGAATTGTACAGAATCTTTAACAATACCAAAAAAAAAATTCTAGCAGTGAATGTATTGCAACAGGCTGCGGTCCTGCAAGCTATGGAGAAGGATCTGGCTGGCATTCCAGAAGGCAAAAAGCTAGACAGAGAGCCAGGCTACAACTAAGCCAATTCTCAGATTACAAAATCATTGACAGGCACCACTTAGACAGCTGGTACAGGCTGTGTGCAACTTGTGTGCCCCATACATATCTATGCATACATAACTATGCATACATTGCAAGGCAACTCCATACCTTTCGAAACAAAAGTCTGTTTGAATCCAGTTATCTAGTTGCACTGGCATCCATGACATTCCAATGCAACATGGGAGATGCTGTAGGAATTTTACAGACAGCTGCCAATTGAATCTTCACACAATTTCTGGCAGCAGTATACACCAAGGTAGACAGACACATACACTTTCCACTTATACCTATGAAGCAGCAAACTGTCATGCACCATTTCTATAGCATTGCAAACTTCCCTCATGTCTTGGAACAATAGACTGTACCCACATCCCTATTAAGACCCCCCTGCACCCAAAAGTAGAAAAATACATCAATAGAAAGGGCTAGCCATTCCTAAAGTGCCAGATGGTGTGCGCAGCAGATGGCAGTATAACAAACATCATGGTGACACACCCTAGGAGTGTCTATAATGCTGTCATATGGAAGGAAAGTGGCCTGAGGGCTGCATTCCAGCAAAGTAAAATACCTGAGAGACTACTTATGGGTAAATACAGGAACCATGGGTAATGACAATTTGAAATTACTGTAAAAATCTGTCCTTGTGTATTAACTCCAATTCATCAGATATACAGTTTTATTTTAGATTAGTGGCATCCCCTGATATCAGGGCTATTTTGATGTACAAATTCTAATTTGACACAAAATATATGTATATATTTTGTGACCCCACCTAAGCTACATTTGTGTGTATGTGATGAACAAGAATTTGTAGCTGTGTGTTAAGAGCAGTTATGTGTTATATGAGAGTGTTCCACTATCTGAGATATGAAATTTTATAGTTGTATTGTGTTGTGACCTGTGCTGACATACAGTCATGCTTGCAAGTTTTTTTTTTCACAAATGCACAAAACGTTGATCTGTATTTTAGCCATCTTGTAAGGTATAAGCCATGATCTTATGTTACTGCAGCATCCCTATACATTCTAACTGCATTTCCTCCATGCAATCACAGGCAAGATGGATTAGCTAGGCAAATAAGTGTCAGCATTAGAGTGCAAACATAGTTGAGGGTTACAGGTTTGAACTTCAGGTTCTCCAGCCTGTGTTTATCAGTCTTCCACTGTTTGTGAAACATCAAAAACTGCATATGCAGATTCTGTAATGTTATTCAATTTAGGAGTGAGAGAACATGAGGTGATCAATATATTTTCAATGTTATTTTATACCTACATAGTGTCATGCATGGGTTCATATTATAATCTCGAAGTTACGGAACATTGAATACAATATGGTAGATGTCATATGATCAAAGTTCTGTAACTTAATTAAATAACAAAAACTTACCCTGTCTGGTTAAAGCAGGGGGGCAAGCCCCCCTACACCCCCCACACCTCCCTGCTACTTAAATATACCAACTCCAAGATCGCGCTACAGTGTAGGAAAGGGAAATTTTCCCTTTCTGCACCATACTCCGTTAAAGTGTGATCTCAGAGTTGGTATATTTAAGTAGCGGGGGGTGTGGGGGGTGCAGGGGGGTTGCCCCCTTGCCTAGACTTTTTAGGTTTTTTGTTTTTGGTGTTAAAATTATTTTAATTTTAGTTCGATGTTTTAATAGTTCAATGCATAAAGTTCGATGTTTATGCATTCAAACTATTAAACTTTCATTATTATAATATGAACCCATCATTCATACATGCTTTTTACTTTCTGCAGATGATGAGGAGTGAACTAGGAATCATGCCTTGAGCTTTGAGTGGATGCACAGGCTGGAAGAGCAGCACAGGGAGATAGGTATGTTTATTTTTCCACATTTTGTATCTAGAATAGATCTGATCATTGTTAGAGGACATTATGCATACTACTACTACTAATGCAATAATACCCATCATGCATCTGTAAGGAAGTGCAATAGTCATGCAATCACTGTGATTATCAGTATGAATTTCATAAAAGTATGTTTACATATCAGGAGCAAGCCATGTTTACTGGAAGTAATGTTTTGAATTGTACTTCATAACCTAGATGACAGCCAATTATGTGCAACTGTAACAGTGCTTTTAATGGTGATGGTTCACATACAAGTTGCACGTGCTTTGCTTGCTGTTTGTATTGTAGGTGTTGGCATGCTTGTAAGTATTGTTCGGTAACCAATCTGTTGTGTATAGCCTGTCTATTCACATAACTAAATAGGTGTTTATCTCAGTCTTCACACTGTTGTTGGTAGACTGTGGTATGCATTTCAGTTCAACATGTCACCTCTGCCTATAACATGGCTTTATCATTTTTGCCTTCAGCATGGCTATCATTTCTGCCTACAACACCATTCATGCTTTGGTTGCAACACGTTTGTATCCCATGTTTACGGATAGTTGTGCACATTCTTGTTTTTTATTTATGATTGCCTGTTAAATAATCATCATTATGCTCTTTGCATTTTGCAGGGTCACACTTAGTGCCCTACATGTATTTATTAACAATTATTGATACATTATTACAGAGACAGCACTGTCTGAAGGGCATAACCAATGTCTGCATGCCACAGGATGTCACTGTGCTTATGATTGTCCATTATTTCTAGGGTGTGGTGTTAACCAATGATCATGTTGCCTTGCTCATCTCATTTGCATATAGCTGTTATATTTCCCACTGAATTGTCATCTCACTATATTTTCATTATACCGAAAGGTTATATCATTCGCACACTGACATAAATGTACAAGATATATATATATATATATATATATATATATATATATATATATATATATATATATATATATATATAAAACAAAAATATACAGCTTCTTGGTGTGTGCGACCATGCATCAAACGAAACTTAAACGAGACAAAGGTTCTTCTTATGAAAAAGTTTTAATGACGTGCACTGGTAAGCACTTTCACAATAGCTTCTTCAGACCAACAAGCACATTTCTACAAACACTACTATAAATACTGAAAGCAATTATGACGTAGCTTAATTGTTAACCATTCGCTAACATTAAACTTTTTAAACTACATCAGAAGCACTTCTTTATGAATACACATAAAATACCAGCTTTGTGCTAGCATATTTAAATAATGACATTAGATAAAATGCATAAAAACACTTAAATTAAAATGCATATATAAAATACGCCAAAAATGAAATGAATATTTACTAATAGTTTTACTGTTGCATTGACAATATTGAATAAATATGCGGTTAACAACTGTCAAAAATATCATCGGGCTTTTAGTATTGTTTTCATACAAGAATTAGAGAACATTTGTATGCCATTAAAATACAATGTCAGAATAATGCATTAACTAAACATGTATTGGTGTTTGATAGTCATCATACATTTAAATGTATAGCTATAGATACTATTAATCCTATAATTAGACAAGGTAATATTAGGAATAATAGAGATAAAAGAGAATTGATTTGGATATTGAAACTCAGAGCAGACAGAGGTCATGGCCTCAATCAGAGAGCTTCTCTCAAACCAATTTTAATGCCTTATGAAATTGCTAGTATAATATTTAAAAACATACAATAAAGGCATATTAGAGCATATTAAATGTTTCATAAATATATACATACAGTTATACTAGTGCTTCAAAGGGCATAAAGTTAAGCATTCAGAACATACAAGTTCCTGTGTAAAAATCACTTAAAATTAGAAGATGTATAAACATTTATCGTACCCATTCAATTCTAACTAATATACTTTCACATCTCTTAAGTATATCATCATAATGAAATGGGCAAAACTAAAATTAGAAAAATAAAATAGAACTGCACTAAATGCACTATGTTCAGGTCAGTAGATATAGATATAAACATGAATATGCATGTATTCTAAGTTAATTCTAGATTTATAGTTGTATAAGTTGTTATAAAGCAATAAACATCCACATATGGGAACAAGGGGATGTCTTATCTATTTAACACCTTAAACTTTAAAAGGATTTTCTGTGTAAAAGGGTGTCAGCTGATGAAGTGTAAGAAATTGTTGGAGTATGTCCTTTTGCGATAGATGTTAGATGTAAATCTCTTGTTAACTATGTCTTTTTTAAGTAATACATCTAAATAGGCTATTTGTGTCTCACTGATGGTGTGTGTAAATCTTTAAAAAGAAGTTGAACTTTTAATATGTTCCAAAAAGGGTCAATCTGCTCTTTAGAACCGTCCCAAAGAATAAAAATGCCATCCAGAAAACGAGTGTACATTTGACAGCATGAAAAAAATGGGGATTTTATATGTTTTCTTCTCCCATTGTAACATCACAATGTTGGCATACATACCCACACATGCTGAACCCATGGCCACACCGTCATTTTGGACATTTATTTATTATTTTATTTATTTTATTTTTACATTTGTTGACCAGGCTAGTCTAACTGGATACATGTCCATTTTCAGTAGAGGCCCAGGGAGAAAAGCTCCAAGATTAAACTAGTATACATTAAAAAAAGTAAATATAAAACATAAAATAGCACATGTTAATATCAGTAGTACAATAATGCATTAAGCTAACATAATAGGCATTAACGTTCTATGCACATCAAGCTAAAAAATGACTGAATAAAATATTGCTGTAGGCTTACACAGCTACACACAAACAATACATGAACGCACAACTCACACCTATTTATATGCTCATACTTGTGTGGACATGAGCATACAGGTGGATACAGGCAATGAAATAGAATGTAGCATCCGAAAGATATGTTTGTAGATTGCGGCAATACGCTAGATATGGAAACACTTTGACTGAAGTATATAGGTTGAATTAAGTTCTGTGGAGTTGTAGGGAAGAGATGAAAGACCCTAAGTAATTATTTTGTTTGTACCAAAATTCACACACAAATATCATAGATGGAATATGTACAAGATCATTTAGTGAGAGGATGCTAAGTCATCTTACTAGGTGGATAGTTGGCAAGGGAGAAAAAAATTGTCAGTATGCTATACAGTTAGTGTTAATCAGGGTTACTACAAGGGCATAGCCATTGTGCCTTAAGGAGTAGTTTTAGTTGGTGCTTAAAAAGTGGTAATGATGGAAGAAGTTGTAGGTAGGTGGGGAGTCTATTCCAAAACTTACCCACAGAATTAGAAAAAAGGGAGTCCCCTGCTTTATTACAGGATTTCTGGATGTTTACTTGTAATTTGCAGAGCAAAGGGTAGTGACGTTTCTGTAGGGAGAGATTAGGCTTTTGAGAATAGGAGTATTGTTAGGATGAAAGAGTATCTTATGGGAGATTACAACTTGTTGAAATAGAAGCTGGTTTTGGAGTTCTAGGCAACCTAGCTGTTTGAGTTTTATACAGTGATGTGTTTTATATGGTGAACCTGTGGCAAATCTAGCAATGTTATTATAGGCAGTTGCGAGTTTGCTTAAGTTAGATTTGGAAAGATTAGTATAAACAGATGAAGCATAGAGGAGGGTAGAAATAAGGTGGATTCCAAAATGGTGGTCAGCTAGTGAACTGCATCTACACAGAGCTCCTTACTTCAATTTACATTTAATAAGTTTCATATCTTTCTAAAGCTACGGGAAGTTCCTAGAAACAAGGACAAATTTTACATTGTTGGATTTTTTGGACCATTCAGCACTTCTGATGTATAAAAAGCTCAAAATAAGCCATAAAACCTATATTTCTCTTCAAAGCAAAAATACTCACAGAGACTGATAAGGCCGGACTACAGTTTCACCACTCCGAAGACCACATTGCCAGGCAACTGAAACCTTCAAGTGTACCTGTTATTATGGAAACACAAACAATAAAAGCCAAATCTTCAGCAATTTATTCGCCAGAAAAGGAAAATATTTCAAAAAGGCAAAAAACTAACAAACAGCAGACTGAATCTAGCAAAAGCAATATCAGTTCTAATGAAGATACCAGCGTCCATATGGAGGAACTAAAACAGGCCTTACTTCCCATACATTCAGCTATACAAAACTTCTCGGAACAACTTTCAATTCTAGGAAAGTCTATTAGTCAAATTGTTGAAAGAGTGGACACACTTGAACTAAAAACACAGTCAAATGAACATCTAATACAATCTCTTTCTGACGAGTTATCTACCAAATCAGATGCCATAAAAGAATTACAATTGAAATTAACTGATCTAGAAGCAAGAAGTCGGAGAAACAATATTCTGATAAGGGGTCTCCCTGAGAACTATGACAATCAAGGCTTACTTATCATTACAAGACAGATATTTGAAGCTCTATTACAATTAGATGGTGACAAGCCTGAAATAATTATCGAAAGAGCTCATTGTGCACTACATAAGTGCCAAGACACACTAATTCCCCGTCAAGTATATACTAAATTGCTTAATTACCAAATTACACAACAAATGTTATCTTCTGCAAGAAAACACAATCCATTCATGTGGAAAAATCACAAAATTACTTTTTCTCAAGATTTTCCTCTGGCCATCAAAGGAAACAGACGAAAAATGGCTCCTTTTTGTTCTGATCTCATTCAAAGAAATATAAGGTTTCAAATGCGCTATCCCAATACATTAATTTTCTATAACAAATAAGTTAAATACACTGCTACCACACAAGCGGAGGCAAAATCAGCCTTTATCAAGGCTTTTAACAAATCTCCAGTTTGAATGTTACGAGTATGTGTATTTGCTTATTACAGAGTCTGGTATGACTTGCTGAGCTTACCTGTTGGTTAATTTGCAAGTCCGATCTCCGGATATGCTTCAGCGTCTTGTTCGCTCTATGGTGCCATAATTTTTTACAAGCTTAAACCCTTATGTAAGATTTCCTTATTATAGTAAATGCTCGTTTGTTTTTTTTTTTTCTTTTTATATGCTGGGAACAGTCCTGATGTTTGCTGTTTGCAACTGGGACCTATTACTATGTAACGCTTCCGGGAGTTCATGCAACTCGCTCTCGCCAATGCGAAGTATGCTTAGACTACACTTTGCAGCCAAACACTTCAACTTTCGCTTTTGGTCTTCTGCGAACACGAGCGATCAAGTAACGAGGTGTTTCTGGAGTCGGATTTGCTTCGAAGAATGTCCGGAACAGAATATTGTACTGGCAAACTGCTATTAATGTTAATCTCATGACTTCTAGAGACACAATACAGTTGTTTTTTGTGTCCCAGTCGCTAGACACTTATACTGTGTTGTTAACAATTAAGTAAAAGATAACATGGTTGCTGTTGCGGGACTTTTATTAATACTTGTGGAGGAAAGCTATCAATATTGGAAGTGTATATTCACATGTACCTAGACAAATATCAGGCTTCACTCATGGGGGAAGTTGCTAACAAATCTGTGTTATTCAACTGCTTCCTTTATTCTTGGAAAGCAAGAAATTTGTTTTTTTGACTGTTAGATGAATAAAGTTGATAGTTATTGGTAGTTTTTAGCAGTTAGATTATGATTATAGAGAATGGTGAAACTTATATTTAGAATATATTTAGTCTAATATTATAAGTAAGATCTGAATAGTGTTCAAGTATTATTTCATGTTGTTACACTTGCTACATGTCTTACACAATAGAGGTTAATGTTAAAGGGTTATATGGTCTATGGGTGTTTTGTGGACATATTTACTGTAACATCTAAAGATGTGTGTTTAATAATTAATGTCCTTATCTTTGTCTATAGATAGTTCTGAATGAAGACATGCTATGGAGACTTAAATGTCATGTGCTTCATCAAATTGTATTAAGTCAAGACTTTTTTACAGGATCATATACTATGCATGATATTTGGGTCATCCTCTTTTTCTTTTTTCTGCTTAGAGTCATTTTTTTTTTTTTTTTTTTTTTTTTTTTAAATTGGACTTCTTATTGCTTGTTTAAATGAACAGACGTGTGAACTTACCATTAGGATGTTTTTCGTTTCTAATACAAACGCACATCAACAATACATTTAATTTTAGACATTTAGGGATGCTTGTTGTGTGTAGTGCTAGTGATCTAGGGTGATGGTCTGCTGGAATAGTAATATTTTGTATATATGTATAGTTTTGTTTTGGTTATTGTATGTATGTTTATATACTTCTTCTACTAAGGTGATGGGGTGGTTAGGCACTGGGGATAGTCAGAGGAAGTGTTTTGCTACCGGTAAATACACTGTTATACTTCTTGTAAAGACAATTCTAACGTGGCTGTGGGTACTCCTTGTCTTGAACCTTAAGACAATATTTATTAAACTGACTTTTTTTTTCTTTTTTCTTCCTGTTTTTTCCCAGACAAGTATAATAATAAATTCCCAATCATACAACAATTCAATATGTTTAATTAAACCTGGGATCTTATGAGTTGGTATATAGATTGCTGGAACATTAAAGGTTTACAAAATAATGCAAAAAAACCTTTTTAATGCATCTTATTTTCAAATCACAGGCTAATATTTGTTTCTTACAAGAAACGCATCTGTCAAAAAAGGGTTGGGAGAAAATCTCTAACAGAAAATGGATTAGAGCTATAATAGCAGATGGTGATAGTTCCAATTCTAGGGGTGTAGCTATAATAATTAAGAAACAATTTCAGGGCATTATAAATGAATGTAAATCTGACAAAAATGGGAGATGGTGCTATTTTACTTCCATTATCCCAGATTCTGCAAAACCAGTCTTAATTCTGAATTTATATGGACCCTGTTATCAACAGCATATTTTCATTTTGGAGATTTATAACATTTTATGTTCATTTAAAGATCATCTTTTCATTATAGGTGGTGACTGGAATGCTGTAATAAACCCTAGACTGGATCGCACCAGTAATTCTCCCTCATACAATTCTCAAGCCTCTATAGCCCTAGAGGAACTCATATCTGACTTCAACCTTGTGGACACTATTACATTTAGTAACAACCAATCTAAAGGGAGTATGTATACTTTTTACTCTAACTGCCATAAATCTTGGTCACGTCTAGATTTCTTCTTAATTTCCAACTTCTTTTCCAAGTTTAAAAATACTTTTAATTGCGAATCCAGATCTTTATCAGATCATGCAAAAATATCTCTTAGAATTTCTTTTGCACACATTATATATTCACATACTAATTGGTCACTTAACAATAGCTTATTACAGAATAAAGAAATTGTGAACAGAATTAACAATTCTTTATCTGCATTTCTGTGAAAGCGCTTATCTCTTATTTACATGTTCGTTACTAAATTAAAGAGAATTGGTTTATTTATCATTGTCCGTTGGATTTTATGACTGAGATCTACATCATCTGCTAACGCTGTTGTTTTTGAGTTCCTGTTTTAATATTTCGCCAGTTTAGAAACTCAGCGTCTACTTGCAGCAAGACAAGCTTGTTTATTAATTCTTTATCTGAATTGTACACAAATTTTGAAAAATCTCAAATTACACCAGATATACAATAGGCAGCTTGTAAAACCGAGTTAAGAGGTTATTTAATTAGTAAAGCCTCTTTCTTTAAAAAACTCAATAATAAAAAGGATTCAAGTTTGGTTTTAAAACTAGCATCTTTAGAAAAAGATTTAAGATTACATCCAGATCCAAAGATACAGGAATTGATTATCACTACACGTAAAGAACTACTAGAGTTACATTTGCATAACTACTCATTACAGGAACAGAAATTCATCGCAACTTACTCTGAATGGGCGCAAATTCCTTCAAGAACTCTTTCCAGAATAATCAAAAATAATAATGGTTCATCTATAATTTCCATTTTCCAACACAAAGGGAAAATATATAAATCGGACTCCGAAATAATTCAGTTATTCTATGACTTATATTCTGACATCTATAGCAAGAACAACCATATTTCTTCTAATTCACAAATGGAAACTTTTCTTAACTCAATCACATTTCCTACTCTTAATTCGGATCAATCTTCTCTACTTTCAGCTCCGCTAAATATCCAAGAGATTCAAAATGTTATAAATAATCTAAAAATAGGCAAATCCCCTGGACCAGACGGTTTTACCACTAACTTCTTCAAATCATTTAATCATAAAATTGCTCCGGTTCTCCTAAAAATATTCAATTTTATTATAAAAAATGGTATTATGGACCCACATTGGAATAACTCAAAAACAATTCTAATACCAAAAAATAATCAGGATAAAACAGACCCACACAACTATAGACCTATCTCGCTTATAAATGTGGAGATCAAAATTTTTGCAGCCATACTAGCCAATAGACTCAAACAGATAATGCCATATATATTATCACCAGACCAAGCTGGCTTTATGTCAAACAGACACACTTGGGACAACACACTAACATTGGATTCCCTTATACAGTTTACTAAAAAAGAGAAAAATCCGTTATATGCTCTTACGTTGGATGCATCCAAAGCATTTGACAGAGTGAACTGGGACTTCTTGTATGCTACTCTATCACATTTTAATATACCCAAATCTTTTTCAGATATGATTAGAATTCTATATACAAATTCACACACCTTCTTATATGTAAATAAAAAATGCTCCAACAAAATTTTGATTACCAATGGAACAAGACAAGGTTGCCCTCTCTCTCCCTTCCTTTTTAATCTATTTATTGAACCTTTCTTTTTATACATCATCCAGAATAAACATCATTCGATACCCAGAATTCTTAATACTCAAGTAACACTATCAGCATTTGCTGATGATCTAAGCATTTACTTCCAATTGCCCAACACTGATCTTCCAAAAATTTTAAATGCAATCAGTACATTTTCTGGTGCGTCTGGATATCAAATCAATGAAAAAAAATCTCACATTATCCCAATTAACCCGGAATCACATAAATCTTTTCTTTTTCCTGAGTCTCCTTTTCATATATCATATCAGCTCAAATATTTAGGCATTAACTTTGCTCATAATCAAGCTTCTATGCTTCAAAACAATCTGCTAAAATCATGGTCTAATATATGTCAAGACTTACAAAGATGGAAACTGTTAAATTTAACATTTCTTTCCAAAGTAGCCATTGTGAAAATGAATATTTTACCCAGACTTCTCTATCAATTCAATGCGACAAATATAATAATTTCAAATAAGTTTTTTTTTCACAAATAAATAAAGAATTAGCAAAATTTCTTTGGTTTCCTAAAAAAGTTAGGATATCCTATTCCAAATTGAGCCTTTCCAAAGAGAAAGGAGGTATGGGCCTTCCAAATTTCTATCTTTATTATACGATTATATGTTCTAATAGACTGTGGTCCATCTCAAACATGAGTAGTAAAACTCAATCTTATTATCCGGCTTGGATGAAGATATGGAATCGGCATATAACGACCAATAATATAAATCCCAAAGCTATTCCCTTTCTAACGCCTAGTTCTCTTAATAACTCGAAACTACTTCCAATGCTGAAATTTAAAATAAAAATATTTCAAAAACTGATTAAAGACATTAACCTTGAGTATGCTCTTTTCTTTCTTCAACCAATACATCTTAATCCAAATTTTAAAATTAATAATAAATTTATAGACCTTACTGAATTCCCTCTTATCAAAGATCTTAAAGTCTGGGATATTTTTAAATATAAATCTGCCTCCTTAACAGAGTTACGGGCAATGTTTAGGGTAAATAAGAAATACACAATTATTCTTCGTCAAATAAGAGACCTTATAATATTACAAACTAGTAATATATCTTCTGCTTCTCAGGAAATTGATAAATTAACTGAAATTATTACTACAATATCAAACTCTAAAAATACAATCTCAGTCACCTACAAATTATTATACCCCCTACTTCACAAGGAGATATGCCTTTTTGCTAGATACTGGGATAATCAAGGTTTATCTATTACAATTGATCAAAAATTACTAGCTATAAAACCTACTTTAGAGCTATCCCCTTTCAAAAAACTACTTTACACTCAATTAATGTTAAATAATAATGCTTACTATACTCCCGTTAGACTAAATAAATTTGATGCTAATAGATCCACTGTTTGCACTTGTTGCCACTTCCCGAGAGCTGATCTACTTCATATCATGTGGCACTGTAATTACTCCTATAAACTTTGGTGTTCTCTTAAAGTGCGTCTTAAAAAGATGGGTTACTACAGTTCTACACTGTCTTGGGATATGGCTATTCTAAATGTTCCACCTTCCAAGATATCTAAAATACATTTACATATTCTAATCATTTTATGTTCTCTCATAAAAATGTACATCATATTTAATTGGTTGGATCACAGCAAATTGTGTTGGCGGGGATTTAAAGAGATGGCAACTAAATATATCTCTGCGCAAAAGCTAATTATAAAGAGTCCTAGGAAGAAAGCTTACTTCATTAAACTTTGGAGAAGCTTATTTGAAGTGATTTTGTGTTAGTAAATTATGTTAAAGTGCACAAGGTTCTTTATCCCTATGCTTTGTATTCTTTAATACGAGAGTTTTTTCTTTATGTACGGGAGTACCACGTTCCTTCAAAACAAGAGGTCTGATTTTTTTTTTTACATATAGTCATGGTAGCTGGCTATTGGTGTAAATAGTTGTATATATTAAGTGGATATGTTCAGTTAGTTAACAATGCATGTTTTAGTAGCATGTTCTTTTTTTTTATTATTGACTTCCCTTTCATTGTTACTTAAATTAAAATGTTTTGTTTTCTTCTAATTGTATGCATTGTTTTTATTTTTCTTTTTATGGAAAAATAAAAGATTATTTGAGAAAAAAAAAAGAAATAAGGTGGGTGTAGGTGATGTTGGTTCTGGCTTCAGAGGTAAGGAAGGATTTAATCCTATAGAGTGAGCCAAGTTTTCTATTAACTGTTTTAATAGTGGTGTTAATGTGATTGTCAAAGCTAAGATGTTGGTCGATTGTTACACCTAGAAGTTTTGTGGTCGGGTCAGGTACAATTACAGTACCATTGCTAGATTTAACAGTGAGATCAATAGGGGGAGACTTTAGTGAAGGAGTAAATAACAGTAATTTAATTTTTTTAGTGTTAAGTAGGAGGCAACGTTGCAAGAACCATGTTTCAACTGAGTTAAATACTGTCTGGGTAATGTTTTGGAGCTCAGCAGATGAGGTGGCAGCACACACTATGTGGAATCGTCTGCAAATTGTATGCAGGTGGCTTGAGGAATATTTAGTTTTAGATCATTGATGAATATAGAGAAAAGTAGAGGTTCCCAGGATGGAGTCTTGTGGGAACCCAAGAGTAACAGGAAGAAGAGTGGAAAGGTTATTGTCCCAGAGGACAGCCTGCTGTCTGTTTTCTAGGTAGGCCTTGAACCATCTTAAAGTGTGAGAGTTGAGAGAGTTGTTTTAGTATGTCTAGTAGTAGGTGATGGTTTACCATATCAAAGGCATTTGATAGGTCTAAGAAGAGTGCTGCGGAGAGCCTGTTGTTGTTACGATGTATGTTGATGCAGTCAGTGAAGGATAGTAGGGCTGTAGTAGTACTATTGTGAGGCCTAAAGCCATGTTGACAATCTGATAGAAGGTTATTTTGGTGAAGGTGTTCAAGTAGTTGGACGTGGATACATTTTTCCATTATTTTGGCTAGAGGGGAGAGTAGGGCTATGGGGCGAAAGTTAGATATTTCGGTGGAGTTACCACCCTTATGAAGTGGGATTATGTGAGAGATTTTCCAGAGAGATGGAATAGAACCTTCAGTAATGGGTCTGTTGATTAGTACAGAAACAGGATAGGAGAGTACTTTAGATGTGATTTGCAGATATTCAGGTGGTAGGTGATCTGCTGATGGGGTACATGGTTTAAGTTTAGTCAGTAGGGTAAAGATGAGAGATGTAGGCACTGGATTTAGTTCAAATATGGGGGGTTTGCTAGTCATGGGGAAAGTGAAGGTAGAGCTGACAGGGGGTAAGAAACTAACAATAGATTGTACAGTTTCAGTAAAGAAGGTATTGAAGGTGTCAGCAATCTTCTTAGGATTAGTTAAGGAGAGGCCTGAGGGGGTTGGTGTCTTTGAGTGGCCTGGGTGTAAAAGTCTATTAATAGCTGACCAGAAGGTTTGTGGGGTTTGTTTATGTTTGTCTTGGAGTTTAAGGAAGTAGTTTTTTTATCAAGGAGAATTAATTTTTTTGTGGCATTTCTACAATGTTTGTAGTTCTGGTGATCAGCTGGGTTTTTAGTGTTTCTCCATTTAGACCATATCTTATTTCTTAATAGGATTCTCTGTCTTGTCTCTTTAGTTAGCCATGGAGCAGCTTTACTTCTGTTTCTAATCAACTGACTAGGGGCATGGTATTCTAGTATTTGTAAGACTTTGGCATTAAAATAGGATACGGCTTCCTCAAGGGGGAGCTGTTTTAAGGGAGACCAGTCACAGGCTAGTAGCTCAGCTTGGAAACTTTCAGAATTAAAGTGTTTTTTGTTTCATGTAGTTTTAAAGGTTATTTGGTTAGGGATGAAAGTTTTTGTCTAATTGTATAGGTTAGGAAGTGGTCATTAATATCGTCTGGGAGGGTGTCTGCTATATAAGTGAGGGAATTGTTTTTCACTAGGATCCAATCTAAGGTACTCTCTTTCCCACTGGGTTTATGGATTCTGGTAGGGGTGGTGATAATTTGAGAAAAGCCATACAGGTTTATATGGTCTGATGGTTTCCAGTCTATATTGAAGTCACCAAGTACTATGGTTTCTTGAGGGAGGGAAGAAGAGAGCCAACAGAGAATATTTTAAGGGAGTTGATGTTATTGCCTGGGGGTAGGTAAGAACAGATTATGTAAATAGATTTGGTGGTATTAACCTGAAGTTTAGTGCAAAGGAGTTCTGCAATATTGTCTAAGGGTATTTGTAGGTCTCCTACAGACAAGTTTAGCACAGATTTATACAGTATTGCTACCCCTCCACCCTTTTTAGTTATACTGTCTAATCTTCTGATATTATAACCATGGGGGGGATGACTTTATTGTCCTTTGTTCCTGGTTTGAGCCAGTTTCTGTTAAACACAGAACATCAAAAGAATGTGTGTCAAATAGTGCATGGAGTTGGCTAATTTTGTTATTTAAGCTTTGTATGTTAAGATGGGCTATAAGTAATGAGTTTGCAGTTTTAGTGAGGGTAGTTGGGATGGTTGGATGGGGTTAGAGGGAATTTAGAAAGGTGCTATTATTAGGTCCTGGATTTAGATGAATATCACCGTGAAGTAAAGGGTGTTGTTGAAAAATAAGTGTGAGCTTAAGGAATTTGTAGAGAATATATTACGATTTTCAGGCTTGTTGGAAAGAAATATAGGTTAGGCTGTGATAATTTGGGGAGAGGTAGGTTGAGGTAGTGGTGATATTAGCAATGATTGTGGGAAGTAGATTGGGTGAAAGATAATGTTTGTCTTAGTGGAGAGGGGGATGGAGTGAGGTGTAGGTTTTCATATACAGTAAGCATATAGGGTATGAGTAGTAGGTGTGTTGTAGCAAGAAAGAGAAACATGTGTGTAGGTTTAAGCTGATGCAATGAGGGCATGGTAGGAAGGAGGAAAGAGAGAGGTGAGAGAAAGTGGTTGAGTTAAAGAGCTAGATAGTAGAGAGATAATATAGTAGGGCTAGTAGTGAATTGTAGTGTGGGTATGGGTGAGTATGTTTCTACTGTTCTGTGGTATATAATGAGGTAATTAGATAATTAGGGGAAGGGGAGTGGTCTGTGGTGTATAAGTGTATGAGCACTGGGGGTGAGTGGGATTTGGGGGTAGGGGAGTGGAGTGAGCCTGTAGAGCGAACGGAGCGGGTAGAGCCAGGTAGTGGAAGAGAAGACAAGGAAGACAATCAATAAGAGTGAGAAATTAGAAGGTAACTTTGTAGGGATGTGGGGTAAAGTTTAGGGGTTTCAGGGATGGACTTTGGATGTCCAAGGAGTACAGAGTGAGACAGAATCTAGGGGGACAGTACTTGAGGAGAGCAAATGATAAGGAGAAATAAGACTAGGCACTCATATCAGCAAAAGCAGGTAATGAGAGGGAAAGGAAAGAAAGGAGCCAGAAGGCTAAGAGTAAGGCACCACCTAGTGGCCACACACTAATGGCATGAGGAGAGATGCAAAAGAAAATGATCCCCGAGGGGGGATAACAGGCCAGGATAGTGACTGGAGAGATCCTGGTTAAGTAATTAGTGGGGGGGGGAGCTAGGCCAAACTTGAGGCTGGAGGAGCTACAGTTAAGTTAATGCTAGGAAAACAGGGGATGTGGCTGCTGGCTAACCTGTTGGGAAAGGCTGCTTAGCCTAACAGAGATACTGTTGGTACTGCTGATTTATATAGTCACATTAAAGTATGCCTTCTTTGGCCTATGTTATATTTCACTTGCATTCTGTATTCACATACATTTGCATATCCCTCCAAATTGAGTACTTATGCACTGATGTATGTTTATGTCTCTGTTTGTATTCCAATCAATAGAAAAAACACGTTGTACCTTGGGACTGTGAGCTTTTATTGACTTCATGTTAATGTGCTGTAATGTTGTTCACAGTACTGTTCTCTGCTCAGTCATACCCATGGTCAGTGATATACATATATATATATATATATATATATATATATATATATATATATATATATATGTGTGTGTGTGTGTGTATGGATCTGTGTCACATGACTGACAACTCAAAATACTGACTTCATTTGACTCAGACCACAACACCTAATGTTCAAAATATTGAAACTCATTTGACTGAGTCTTATTGTACTGAAAGCTTACAATGCTGAATTTCAAAATACTGAAGCCATAGATGTGGTGTTTTTACCTTCTCCTGTGACTTTCTTGTGATAAAAAACATTACTGTAACTTAAAGTGTCGACTGTCAGAATACTGACAGTAGCGTAGAAAGTAGTGTTGTAGTGTTTCTAAATGGGGGTATGTCTCTATACATTTTTATAGTAAGTATCTAAAGTAATACAGTGGAAGTTTCATGTGCTAATAGCAGTAGTGGCAGTGTGTACAGTACTGTAAGGTAAGTAAAAGGTATATGCTCTTTTCCCCACTGTAGTGCAGTCCTGGAGTTAGTAAATATAGTTGGGAGTGTGGGGGATGAAGCCCCCAACCTAGTTTGGTTTTATATCATCTGGATTCTGTTAATAGAGTAAGTAGTTTTTAAGTCTTGGAAAGAGTTAGTCGTTGGTGTTGTAAGTGTGCATGTCTATGGCTTAAAATTCAGTATTTTGAAATTCAGCATTGTAAACTTTCAGTATAATGAAGCTCAGTCAAATTAGTTTTTAGTACTTTGAAAATTAGGTATTGTGGTCTCAGTCAAATGAAATTCAGTATTTGGACTTTTCAGTCAAGTGAAGTAGATCCATAGATACATATATATTTCTGAAAGTGTTTATTTCACATGTTGTACATTAACATAACAGTATATATGTGTATGTGATGCTGATTCTTAGCTTGTTTATCTATGCCTCTTATTGTCAGATGATTGCACAATATTGTGTGTGTGTGTGTGTGTGTGTGTGTGTGTGTGTGTGTGTGTGTGTGTGTGTAATTTATACATGGCCATTTTTGTTGACATTAGCAATGCAGTCTGCCCATGTGACATACATTGGCCGTTTGCTTCAATGTAGTCTGGTTTGACTTCATCACTATCATTTGTGGTGTTCAAGTGCATTTGCAATGTGTCTCCTTAAATAGTGTTGTCCTGCCTTTTCATTTGCCTATGTATCTTTTCTGACATGTCCTACTTAATGTGGGCCCATGGTGTCTACCTCCCATCCCCCTTTGTAGGTGTGGCATATATATATATATCTTGCACACATGCATAGTATTTGCTCACCTTCATTGGAGTTCTCATCCAGTTTCATATAGTTGTTTTGTTAGAATGTCACCTTGTGCCAACAAATATGGGCATTATGTAGCTGCAGGACACATGCACACAAGTTGCTGGCTACTGCTTGCAATACATTCTTGTTCTTGTTATACTTGTGTGTTACATATTGGCCAGATATTTAGTAACTACCTATGTACTGCACTGCCATAAGGATGGAATAGAAAGGACCAGAAAGAGCCTATAAGTGCAAATCCATATCATGATAAAATGATGCCATAAGCAATATAATGCATCAGCTCCTCCCAGCTAATACCAGTATGTTTACAAATGGCCATTTTACCCTAATGTCTAAAAAATAATGTTCAAATTTCTTGACGTATGTGCTACTTTACTTATAATGAAACAGAAATTTGGAAAAACATTTGTATTTCAAATTTTAACAGCAAAAACATTTAGGGCCATTTGCTAAACAAATCAGTAAAATAAAATCCTTCTTCTGAAAACAGATTCATCTTGAGCAGCAGTAAATTACTATTCCTACAAAAGTCACATTTATTAAACTGCACCCAACAAGTCATTAATTGGAATGAGGCTTGGTTAAAGTTTCATTTCATTTTCTACCTGCCCCGATCATGACAATTATATCTGCACATGTGGCCACCAGAGGTGTTTTGCAATTAGAAATTCTGAGAGCAGAAAAATCCCCAAATAAATTCTTGCTCCCTTCAAACTGCTGTTTTAAAATATACTGCTAGTGTGATCCATTTAATAAAATCAAGAAATGCCCAAATGGAAGATGAACAAGTTAATTTATTTATTTATTTTGTATTCATCCTTTTTGGGCCAGTTTGTCCCACAACGCTAGTGGCCTCTTTTAAGTGGAGACCTGAGGTGGTATTTATACTACTGGTGGAAAGTTGACCAGGGCATTGGGGAACCCTCTGTACTCATGATTGTTGTGAATAGGACCCATTTTGCAGAAGCACTTCTAGTTCCATTTAAGGTGCAGAGGCAGCCTGGAGAAACATTGAGGCAGTTGGGGAGAGAAGGAGATGATGCAGTGGTGAATGAAATGGAGGAGAAAGCTGTGATATAGGGAAATATTGCCAGCCCAGCTATCTGGAATTTTGTAAATAATTCTATGTTATTTGTGAATATTGCATGTTATGTACTGAACTAAGATGTATCCACAGTGTACCCTGCTGGAACATAGAAGATTAACCTGCAAAACTTAAGAATAGTTGAGTTTAAGATACTTTATAGCTGGGGTTAAAAAAAAGATGCTAGCTCTCAATTTCAGTTCAGTAGCAGAATGTCTAGAGCTAGAAGTTTTTTTATTGTCTTGAAAGAGAAATAATTACTAAGTTTCAAATGTAAAAGCATTTTATTGTTTTACGACTTCCAGGATCTGCAAAGATCTGAGAGATGTGTATTTCTCACACAGAGATGTTAAATTCTGTTAGTTTCTGTTTAGCCTGGAAACTGAAGTCAGGTGACACAAATTATGTCATCCAAGCTATAAAATGTGAAATTATTTTAAGAACTCTCTCAGAGAGAGACTGTGCATTTGTCTTGGACCTAGCAAGATCCACTCATCACCATCACCATCTGCACTTGCCTTGCTGTAAGTAAGATTTAGGGCATAGTAATTATTTTATATATAGATAGGAATATAGTAACAATTAGTTTAGGTGAGTTGTATTTGTTTGAGACAGTCCTGCAATATTGTTTTAAAACATTGCCTGTGATTTTGAACTCTGAAGTAACTGTGTTGGATCTATTAAGCATTGTCTTGTTCTATTATTATGTATTATTAAATATATTTAAGCCCATCTTTGTAGCTGATATTTGTGAGATATATTTAAGCTCTAAGAGTACTTGCATATGTATTTTGTGACACTGTACAGGCCACTCCTAAATAGCCTTGCTTGGTCAGACTACCATTTGAATAATAGTAACATTACACAGTAGGATTGGACACCCTTTGTAAGGGCCTAAAGTAGCTGATAAGGGTGGCTGGTGGCAACTAGTACTAACTTGTAGTTTGGGCAGAAGGGGGAATAGCTAGTAAAGCTGTGCCAGCCTTCCTCAGGTGTATGTGTGTGTTTGTATATAAATCAAATCTCAAAGTGTGTGTGTGTGTGTGTGTGTGTGTGTGTGTGTGTGTGTGTGTGTGTGTGTGTGTGTGTGTATATATATATATATGTGTGTTAGCTACATGAGCAGGGAAATGAAGCACTGGTTGGACAGAGAGGGTTTTGGCTTGGCCACTCAGCTGAGATCTCAACCCTATAGCTGTGCCAGTGGGGAGTCTTATTAGGGATCTGGAGAAAGAGGGAGAAACCAGCCCCAGACTGACTGTGATCTCTGTGTGCTCTTAATGGAAATTGTACTTTACTGTGTGTGTACTTGTAATCCTCCCATTGAGTATCTCCCTCACTGTTGCCAGTGGTAAGAATTGAGGCTCCTTGATTACTGGGCCAGTGCATGGGGCATCACAAAAGCACATATCAGGACTAGAGAATGTGTGTAGGATTCTGAGGAGATATTTCAAAGAAATGTGTTTGTTGGAGATGAGCCAGGAAATGATGAATGTATAATTACAGTCCTCCAGCTGGGAGAGATGTGGGATGATTTATCTAAAGGTGCAACAGGCAGCCTGGAGAAGCATGGAGGCAGTTGGAGAGAGAAGGAGATGATGCAGTGGTGAAAGAAATTGAGGAGAAAGCTCTGATATAGGGAAATATTTGCCAGCCCAGCTATCTGGAATTTTGTAAATAATTCAATGCCATTTGTGAATATTGATATGATTTATACAAAACCGTATGTTATGTACTGAGCTAAGATGTATCTACAGTGTACCCTGCTGGAACATAGAAGATTAACCTGCAAAACGTAAGAATAGTTGAGGTTAAAATACTTTATAGCTGGGGTTAAACAAAAGATGCTATCTCTCAGTTTCAGTTCGGTAGCAGAATGTCTAGAGCTAGAAGTCTTTGTATTGTCTTGAAAGAGAAATAATTACTAGTTTCAAATGTAAAAGTGTTTTATTGTTTTACGACTTCCAAGATCTGCAAAAATCTGGAGATGTGTATTTCTTACACAGAGGTGTTAAATTCTGTTAGTGTCTCTTTAACCTGGAAACTGAAGTCAGGTGACAAAGAATTATGTCATCAAAGCTAACCCAGCAGTAAAATGTAAAATTATTTTAAGAACTCTCTCAGAGAGAGAGAGAGAGACTGTGCATTTGTCTTGGACCTAGCAAGAAGATCCATTCATCACCATCACCATCTGCACTTGCCTTGCTGTAAGTAAGATTTAGGGAATAGTATATATTTTAGATATAGATAGGAATATAGTAACGATTAGTTTAGGTGAGTTGTATTTATCTGAGACTATCCTGCAATGTTGTTTTAAAATATTTCCTGTGATTTTGAACTCTGAAGTAACTGTGTTGCATATATTAAATATTGTCTTGTTCTTTTATTATTTATTATTAAATATATTTAAGCCCATCTTTGTGGCTGATATTTGTGAGACATAATTAAGCTCATAGAGTACTTGCATAAGTATTTTGTGACACTGTATAGGCCACTCCTAAATAGCCTTGCTTGGTCAGACTACCATTTGAGTAATAGTAACATTACACAGTAGGATTGGACACCCTTTGTAAAGGCCTAAAATAGCTGATAAGGGTGGCTGGTGGCAACTGGTACTAACCTGTAGTTTGGGCAGAAGGGGAATAGCTAGTAAAGCTGTGCAGGCCTTCCTCAGGTGTATGTGTGCGTTTGTATATAAATCAAATCTCAAAGTGTGTGTGTGTGTGTGTGTGTGTGTGTGTGTGTGTGTGTGTGTGTGTGTGTGTGTGTGTGTGTGTGTGTGTGTATTAGCTACATGGGCAGGGACATGAAGCACTGGTTGGACAGAGAGTGTGCTGGAGGTTTTGGCTTGGCCACTTAGCTGAGATCTCAACCCTATAGCTGTGCCAGTGGGAAGTCTTATTGGGGATCTGGAGAAAGAGGGAGAAACCAGCCCCAGACTGACTGCAATCTCTGTGCGCTCTTAATGGAAATTGTACTTTACTGTGTGTGTACTTGTAATCCTCCCATTGAGTATGTCCCTCACTGTTGCCAGTGGTAAGAATTGAGGCTCCTTGACTACTGGGCCAGTGCAGGTGCAGGGGCATCACAAAAGCACATATCAGGACTAGAGAATGTGTGCAGGATTCTGAGGAGATATTTCAAAGAAATGTGTTTGTTGGATATGAGTCAGGAAATGATGAATGGATAATTAGAGTCCTCCAGCTGGGAGAGATGTGGGATGATTTTTCTTAAGAAATGGTGATGGACACTGAGCCTGATAATGAAGGAGATGGCTCTGGCGGAGAGGGGGGGGGGGGCATTGTAGAAAAAATACAAAAGGAGGATGCAGTGACAATCCAAAATAATACTGGTGAGATGGAAAAGGAAACATAAGCAGAGAAAGTAAAATATGGCAAGAGGAGTAGCAGAAAAGAAGGCAGAAGAAAATGAAAAATGGAAGTGCATAGTATAGATTCAAAGTAAAGATGACAGATATATGGACAGATATGAAGTGGGGGACAATTTAATAGGTCATTTGGGTGTAAAAGCATATGAGGTAAGAGCATTATTCTTATTAACAAAGAGATATTTTGTGACATATTTGAGACCTTTTTTAAATGGACATTTTTATTGGAGAATATGAAAAAAAGAAATACTGCAACCCAAGGAATCCTTATGTGATAAAAGCATTTAACACGGAAACAAAAAAGAAAATTTATGTACAATTTCAAACAGAGATAGAAAGAAAAACTTTGAAAGGTCATTTGAAAATTTTATGTAAGGAAGTCCTGGACATTGCAAAAGTTTATGACAAAAGTGGTTTATGGGCTGGTGGTTTGAATTGTAATATTGTATTAAAAATGGAAAAAGAACACATTTTACATATACCAAGCATCATAAATGTGGAGGAGAATAGGAATGTCAAAAATACTGGGGACAGCCCAAAACACGTCATTTTTGTAGCAAAGGAGGGCATTTGATAAGTAATTGTGACAAAATAAAATGTAATATTTGTGAAGAAATGGGGCATGGTACAACAATGTGAAGTTAAATTTTATAAATGTAACACAATTAAACATTTATGGATGGACTGTAAAATTGAAAATAAAGAAAAAGAAAAATAAAGATAAGAAAATGAACAAAAAAACAGAACATTTAGATGTATTAGAAATAGAAGAAAAACAGATGAGGAAAAAAAACAATAAAGAGGACATAGAAGATGATTTTGAAATAATTGATGAAGTAGACATAAATTGGGAGGTAGTAAAAAAAATCATTCTGTTGGTAAAGGGTAAAAGACAGAAAAAGAAAACTTAAATGGATAATAAAAGAAAAAAAAGAAAATGTATGAAAAAGAATGATGATTGGGGGTGATATAATGGTTAAAGTGTTTGACTTACAGACAGTGTTTGGTTCTCACCTTTGGGGGGCATATTAGCTATGTTTATAATAACCTAGTAATTAGCTATGAACTTATGAAAATATGATTCTAAGGAAAAGGGAAAATGAAAAAAATACTTTTGTAGAAAATAAAAATTGATGATATAGAAAAGGATCGAAAAGTATGATATACAGATGTAAAAAATAAAACATTACTATGTAAAACTATAGGAAAGTCAAACATAAAAAAATAAAGCTATAAAAATAAGCAAATGGTGTAATCAGAAAGTAGAATGTCAAGATTTTTTGCGGAGATTGGTAATAGATAAATTGCCAATAAAAGGAAACGTGCCATATACAAAGAAATTTGATAGAATATGTTTACATTGTGAAGAAGAAACTAAAGAGCATGTCTTTTTGAAATGTAAAAAAGTTATGGGTAAAACTATATAAATAAGAATTTTTAAGATATAAAAGAAGTGGATGAAACAAACATGGATATGATAAAATATGGATATTATAAAAATAGAAGTAAAGAATATGTTAAAAGAATAGATTAAAAAGCTATTTTATGCTGTATGGATTATATGGAATACATGATATTATGTTTAATTGTAAATGGATTTTAGCAACAATATTAATTAAAATCAGACAGTGATTACAGGAAACGAAAGTGGGGTCTAATAGGGATGAAAATATGATATGAATAGTGGCAAACAGATTTGTATATCTATATATTTGTACATTTGTATGTATTTGTAAACATGCACATATGTTGTAAATAAGAGTTGTTTTTGTTTTTAAGTTAAGGACTCCTACACTTTTCAGTAGGTGCTGTGGGGACTTTTACATTAATTAATTTTACTCCAATGGTGTCAAATATATACTGACAATTGCCACTTTATAAAAATTATTCTTTTGGTTAAATGTAGTTTTATGTTTGTAAATGCCTTCATAGATAGCACTGTTCTAATGATGTTTGATCTATGTGTGAAAAAAGATCTTGCTCGTTGGTTGCTTTATTCTGTACTTACTCATATTTGTGTCGTGTATGACAAGCAAAGGCAGCCATTTTGAACTTAGCTTTATAAGACACAGTATCTTCTCTTCCATGATCTTTTAGTTACAGCAGATAAACTCTTGGGGAGGGATGTATGACTCACTTGTTTATGAACAAACATTTTAAATAAATCAGCTGTGATTTTTATTAATTATAGTCAATAATATGTGAAACACTTTAACCGTATCTACTGGCTTTTTGCCATACTTATGGTTCTACATTTCTTTTGAAAAAAAAATATCAATATAGCTAGTCCTTGTTTATGCATGTACCCATCAAACACAGTGCAGTTATTTGCCTAGACCAGTTATTATCTCTTTGTTATGCATACAACAAAAAAATTTATACACCTCAAAATGCATTTTCAAATTTGCTGGGCAAATTATCTTTGTCATCAAACACTACCACAGAACTTTTGTTTATAACATAGGGTAAGAAAAAGTGTTTATTAATCAAGCAAAGAGAACAATCTGAGTTCTGACACCCAATTTCATCAGCCAAATTTAACTTCCTTATGCATATAATTTGCTGTATTAAGTCACTTTATAGACCATCTATTTTTTCCATCCTGCTTCATGTACACTGATAACTTCAACATCAACACATATTGCTTTGTCACTATTCTGATAACTAATTTTCACTTGTCAGTTGATTAGGATCTACTCTGTATTACACAATGAAGAATCAGATCTTATAAACAGTAAAAGACTGAGAAATACATATTTTATAAAAAGAAAAATGCAAGAATGATTTGCAATATATTTACATCTTACTAATCTTTTATAGTACCTGTGCAGGTACAATCTTTCACAGTACCTGCAGGTACAATATACATTTATGCACCTTCTTGAGGACATGTGCATTCTCACAACTATTGATGTACCACAAAACAAATGGTAGAAAAATATTCAGAAACTCTGACATAGCAAATAGAATTCTGGGGACAAAGAGTCTTTTATGTCTCTAAGGAACTTTAAAATTATTGCTCGAAAATATCACATTAAACAAAAGAGGAAGTAGATTGTTAGGGCTAGGTCAGATCTCATCAGTAATGGGTAGGACATCTCCTTACATTATTTCTATTGCCTGTCCTTGATCACGTTCCTGTGAGCAAAGACTCATAATTAATGTAAATACTATATTTTAATCTGCTGACATCCATTAACACCATCCACTAGTCCCCTTCCACCAAATGGGCACCTTTCTTTGTAGGGTAGATTGGTTACTATACCGGGGATATCCATATGTTTACTGTTAATGCCATTATGTTAAACTATAATCAACATCTATGGAAATGTTATCTGGTTTTGTCCTACAGCTGGTATATAGGACCTGCTATGCTATTACTTAATGTTGTGTTGACATTCTGTAGTCCTTTGCTACTGTCAAAATATATCATTTGTTGTTAAAAATAGTACTACACTAGCAGAAAAAAGAAGGCATGGCAGGAAAAAATGCATTAGCATGTGTAGATTAGTAGATGAGAGACATACCCTGAATAAGGAACCTAGGTAGGCACTGTCTGTACTTCTACAAATTATAAAAAAAGTGTTAGCATGGTGCTTGATTATATGTTATTATCTACTGATGTAAAAGAACACTGCAGGAATGAAAAAAAACCGATATATAATTCCTTGGAAAAGTGTAACTTGTGAACTGTATGTTTAAGTCCTCTAAGCACTGGTATTATCTAATGGTGATTGCAAATCATAATTGTTTCCAAGAAGGTATAATTAAGTTACAAGATGTACCAGGCAGTAACAGAACAAGGTGTTGCAATTATACAATTAACACTCCGCTCTTTCATTTTCCCTGTTAGCCTGTTGATATTTATCTGCTAAAACATAGGCAGGAAATCTATTCTTCTTTCCCAGCACCTCCATTCCCTATATTCTGTCTTCCAATGGCCGTATCTTGAGCCTTTTGACAAAATCACGTTATATCCTCTCAGTTCAAAGAAATGTTCATATCTCTAGGAGCAGAACCATAAATGTTACTAAAGCATTAAGTAACAAACATTTCAGCACAAATTAATCTTTACCAGGATCACACTTATTAGATTTTAGGTCTTAAACTGGATTTTATCAGTCACAATATAATCGTTTATTAATTTTTCTAATATTTAGTACAGAAGTTACAATACCTCTGTGACCCCTTAAGGTCCACTGGTTATTTCAGCAGTGAGCTTTCATATGAGGCTAAACATTTCCGTGTTAATGCTGTGATATTTCGAGAAATAGGAAAACCATGACAATATAAGTAAATAGCATATGAACAACATCTAATATCTCTTTAGCTGCACTAGAGAGAGGTAAACATCAGTGCAGTTGTATCTGCCATCATGTCAGCTTTAAGGTTACATTTTATGATAGCTTGTACCTAACATCATTTTCAAATTATTAATGTAAATATAATCAGAAAGTATTATATTCCTAAAGGCATTACCTGGGTGATCTTAGAGAAATGACTGGAGGTGTCACTAAGTTTAATGAGATAAGTACTGCTGCATAAGGCACATGTTAGTATAAATATATCCCACAGTACCCTAGTTCCCCTCCTAACAGGTAATGTATATTTGAAATGGATTTGCTATCTATCTGGAGTAACATTGCAACTGTCTAATGTAGATTATGTCAATAGTCATTACGTTTTAAACTTAGTTCATTACAAATAAAATAACCACAGTAAATATATCCTACAGTGGCTTCATTGCTCTTTTGAGTTAGTGATGAGGGGAATTCCACCACATCTTTTAAGCCTGGTAATGTTTGATCAGTAAAGCAAGCATCCAACAAGTGTTACATTATTATATACACTGTAACAGAATTCCACTTATTGGAATGCCCCCCTAAATACCAGCTTGTTTGTATAAATCTGTGTTAAGAAAGTGAGGAAGGTCAAGTCTGGAAGAAATGATTGCAGCAGGACCAGATGCAGTTAGTTCCTAAAAACATTCCTAGTTCCCAAAATAAAGAGCAGTTCCCCACAACAATCCTATGAAAGGGAGTAGAGGTACCTTATTCACATCAACTACCATATGGGAGTAAATGAAATGGTTAATAGCGACATTGGTCCACATAGGCAATAAACATTGGATTTCAAATCAAATAACACAGCCTAGCTAGGCTGATAAATAAACGCTGTGAGTAACTGATCATATAGATATCAGTAATGCAGATCTCTGTTAGACATTCCAATCCCAAATAGCACTATCAGCCCAGTAGTAATTCATTGGTTAGTTCCAAGTACCAGAAATATACCAGTACCCTTCTATACAGTAATATAGTAAATGGGAGAAAAGTAGAGGCAAACATACACAATGTAATCATTTGGATTTCTGATGTGGTTATCCTAAGGTGAGTTTAAAGATTTGCTCTTTCTTCCTCTCCAAACTGAACGTTTCACTTATTTTAACAAACAGCCAATTATACCAAATCACAAAGAAATATTAGAACATAATGTGGTTCCTTGTAGTGCTTATGTTTAAAAAAATAAACCTGAAAGAAAGAATATTAAAACTAAAGTGCACCACAGGGCACTAGAGATTGTGTGATCTACAGCTATGGCTTCAAGTGGATCACTTGAGAATCTATCCTCTTCTTGGAATGAAAAACAAAATGTTTATAGATTGTATTAACAGAAATAAAGGGAATGATAGATGTGTTGCAGGAATAAATTACCCAGACATAAAAGAAAAATTAATGAAATATGTTTGGTCCTGAATGAATATTCAGATGTTCTGCAACAATTAATAGAAGAAAAAAATCTAGTTAAATGCTCGAGTGAAAGCTTTGGAGGCTTGAAGCTGATTTAATTGGAGACAATATGGTGGTGTATGAAGACTGCAGCTGAAGGAAAGATATTATGATCATGGAGGTTCTACAGCAGTTGGGAGGGAGAAACTGGGTTCCCTACGTTAGACCTACAACACAGAAGATCGACAAGCAAAACACCGACACCAGAAGAACGATGAAGCAGATGACTGACAAGTCGTAATCCAGACAGAGAAAACACCGACAGGGGTAACTTGTGAGCATGACCCAGTAAGTGTGCGATAGTGAGGGACTTAGGGTTAGGGTGCGGGTAAGGTAAGTGTGCGATAGTGAGGGACGTAGGGTTAGGGTAAGGTTAGTGTGCGATAGTGATGGACATAGGGTTAGGGTGCAGGTAAGGTAAGTGTGCAATAGTGAGGGGCTTAGGGTTAGGGTGGGGATAAGGTGAGTGTGCGATAGTTAGGGACCTTAGGGTTAGGGAGCAGGTAAGGTGAGTGAGAGATAGTTACGGACCTTAGGATTAGGGTTTGGGTTAAGGTTAGTGCATAGATAGTTTTGTGTAAGGTGTAGTGTAGGTTTTTTAAGTTGTTGGTGTGCTTGTGTTGTGTGTGTGTTGTGTGTAACAGTGAACTTTTTGTTTTACGTGTCGGGATTGTGGTGTGTCGGGCATGTGAACTTTCATGTTTTTGAGGTTTCGTTCTTCTGGCGTCGGTGTTTTGAGTGTCGATCTTCTGAGCTGTTGGTCTAACGTAGGGAACCCCGGAGAAACTACATTGCTTATGTCCAGGACTTGTTATTGCAATGGTCAGGCATATTAAAGGAAGAAAAAAAATTGAATGAACCCATTGATCACAATGGAGTCCCCAAAGGCAGAGAGAAGAGGCAGCAAGGCCTATCATTGTCCTACTTGAGACTTTTGCCATTAAACATAAATGTCTGTCTAAGATTTGGAGACCAAAGCAAAGCTGACAGTCAAGGACAAGCAAGTTTTTATAGATTATAATTTTTTTCTTACCAGTTGTAGGAAGAGGGCAGATTTTCTCACACTTATATGATTATGTTACCAAATGAAGGTCAACTGGTCAAGTACAAATGTTTATACCCTGCCATCTTCAAAAATCTTTTTATCAGGAGATCACACTTCTTTTGTGTATGTTACGCAAGCTATGGCAGCCTTAAACTGATATTTGGAGAAAGACTCCCTGAGCACACTAGCTCATCAGTTAATGCAGGTGTGGAGGGGCCTAGTCATATATCCAACTAAAGCATTTCTCCTGCTTGTCCTTCAACATATATGGTATATTTTCTTTTATTTAAAATACAGATGTGACCATGCATCTTAACTGTCTAGATTTTCACAGAATGTCCTCCTTCTTTCCTCATATTTTGGTATGTTCCTAATAAAATGTGTCGATTTCAGGTGTATCACTGTGGATGAGTCACTATACAATAACATAATTTGGAGCTCCAAGTCACTATACAATAACATAATTTGGAGTTTCAGACTTCGTATGCCTCAGAAAATTAATGCTTAACGCAAGACATGTTAGTCTAGCAACTTTCTAAGCATATAAGAACAATATTTAAGATCTGTCTCTATTTTTGGGCCTCTATCCTCACATTAGTTTAGGCTTTGTCAATATTTCTTGTGCTAAGAGGTTGAAAGCTATGGATGGTACTTTGAGAGGAATTGCCTAAACACACCAAGATGAAAAAGCAGGCATCAATGCTAAGTTACTCTATTTAAAGTGACTATTTTTTACAATTGTATCTTTGTGTTCTTTATTAAACCCCTGCTGCCTTAACGCTAAGGGACATTTGAGTGGGATAATTGTGAAGTCAAAGGGTTTGCTATGGGCTTGAAGCAGATCTCTGTACACGTGTTATCGTTTTTTCTCTTTTCTGTTTATTTATTAGATTTGGTAAATTACAACATTCATGTTTAAACTTGATTTTTGTTACAAATGCTACATAGATATGCTAAAGATGTTATAGTTTGTGTGATTTATAATGACTACTATACATTTTTTGACCCTCTTGATGCTTGGAATAGGTACTGAACTGAACAATGTGCAGTGACTCATGCATTTTTCGATCCAAAAGCTAGGCGTGTCATGGAGCGGTTTGGCTACTTACCTTGGAAGTATTAATTAAAACAAATGTATATTGTAATGTTACTTCTTGTTCATAGTTATTGTATTATTTCATGTCTGTATACAAAACATTAGTGGTGGGAAATAAAATGGCTGCAACTATGATGAATTATGTATGCCATGGAAAGGATTTAGAGTCAATCTTGTTTTTTTTTTTTTTTTTTGTTTTGTTTTGTTTAATAAAGTTAACTTCTTTCACACACAAGGAGCCAATTTTGCACTATTTTTTTAATGTGGAAGGTCCCAGATTATTGAAAAAGGGGTTGAGGCATCTTATTGAGAGATGAGTTGATAAGAATGATGTATATGTCACAAACTAAATTATTCATATTTTTTCTGGAATGCCAGAGGAATAAATAGTCCAGTCAAACATGACATGTTACTAGCGAAACACTTTCGAAGGTTCCCCCTAAAGGATACATTAAGAGATAATGGGAAGATTTGTTGTGATTAAAGGTCAGAGGTCACTTAAAGTTACACTGATATACCTTCCCCAAACAGCAAAAGAAAGGCTATTAGTGATCGTTTTGGCATCTATCTTAGCATTTGCTGTCCACACAACTATTGTGATAGGGGACTGGATCATAGGGTCATAGAATCATAGGAAGTTACTAGGCTAATGGCTCCAGGGCCCTTACAAGCCTAGCCAAGTTCTTACCCTCATTTCCATGATCAGCACCTATTGCCCCTGTCCAAGAAGGACACAGGTGGAACCCCCGGGGTGAATTTACCATCACCCATCTGATCGTCCAGACTGTGTTTGAAGACGGCCAAAAAGGTGCTTTGTTTGACATGAAGTGTGAGTCTATTCTAAAGGTGAGGTAACCTCTGGGAGACAAATCTGTCTTTCCAGCAGGTTTTATGAATGTTACATACCAGGTTAATTTATTTAGAGTGAGTAACTTGTGTATCATTTGACTTTTGGATATGAAGCATTTCCAATAATGCAGGATCAGAGATTGCCTTATATTCAAGGCAGAGATCACTTCTGAGTAGTCTATACGAAACAGAATAAAGTGACAGTGATTTCAGACGATCCCCATAAGACAGATGGTGAAGACCTTGAATTTTCTTTGTTAGAAACCTTTCTAGTTTCTCCAATTGCTACAGGTACTTAGAAAGGTGCATATCAAAAGGGGCATTGTACTCATTTATTGGCCTGATTAGGGAAGAGTCCAGAGAGGTAATAACTTATTTTTTTCTGGAGCCAATGCCCTTACTTATGAGATGAGCAATATACAATGCCCTTCTTACCACTGTGGAGACATGGTGGTCAAAGGTAAGGTTGCTGTCAATGTATGTGCCCAGGTCTTGCACCACTGAGTGCATACTTAAGGCATTACTATTGATGTGGTAGTTAGCAGGAACATTGCTTTTATCAAAAGGAATGATGATACATTTTTTTGCATTGAGTTTAAGGCCATGACTTTGACACCAGTCATTTGTTTGTGTAAGACCTTCTTGTAGGATGCTGACATCATTTGGAGATTCTATGACCGCTCCCAGTTTGCAGTCATCAGCAATGGAATCTCATTATAAATTCAAATGGAGTTTCAGATGGCTCTAAGATAAGTGGAATCTTGTCTCAGGGTAGGTTCTCTGGATATTTTCTCAAAAAAAGTATTCTGACACAGGTTATATATAGTGCACACCTATACGTGGCCGCTGGTCAAGAACTGATCAGTGTTATATAGGCAAAGAAGACCTCTCTTTGGTGCAGAGGATTCAGTTTGCTCCATTTGATTTTCTGATCACAGTCCTTTGATGACTTACTTAGAATGGAGTTTTGGAACCTTCCAAAGAGACACTGGCATCTTCTTATATACATATATATATATATATATATATATATATATATATATATATATATATACTAGATAATACAAGCTTTATAAAATGGCTACAGGACAAGTTACAAGGCATCTTCTTGTATATATATATATATATATATATATATATATATATATATATATATATTAGATAATACAAGTTTTAGGAAATGGCTACAGGACAAGTTACAAGAATTATGCTAGCATTACACAGCCATTATGGCAGAGACTTGGAATCTCCCAAAGCAACAGCTTAAAATGTTGTTAAACATCTGAATTTAAAAAAGAAATAAGAGAAACAAAAATATGAGCAGTTGATAGTTGAGAGTTGAATATCTTCCAACTCAAGCAGCATAATCTTACTGAAAGAGACTGGAGAAATGAAATGTCAGCAGCAAAGGAGAATTGCACTAATAACATTGAATTAATCTTTAAGTCTTGGTGAGGACCATCACAAAATGGACCCTGTTTTTCACAAAATCTCACAAAGACAACACTGATATATATATATATATATATATATATATATATATATATATATATATATATATATTGCATTTATATAGCATATATGATGGACAGAAGTAGGTCAAAAATTAAAAAAAGATAGCTGGGTGCAAAGACTCGAGATACAAAAAGATGCCCAATTCTGGCAGGTGCAGTGGTGCCAGGACTGGAAAAAAATGATACTGTAGGATCCTCAAGATATGGAAACATTCCTACAATGGGGCTAGGCCAGGCCCAGGGGGATAATGCCCCCCCCCCCTTGTTGTAGGAGAATGTAGTAGTCTACAAAAATCACAAAAACTGATAGGTCAGAGAAGAGCCATAAAGCTGACAGAGTGGACTATTGAGAATAAGAAATAAATTATGTATTGTTACTATTATGTAAAAACCCCAGAAGTTCCAGACACAACATATACAAAAAGATTAAGAGAGAAATTAGAGGAAAGAAAAATACTTCAAGAAAAACTGTCAGATGCTTCAAATAATAATTTGTGTTCATTAATAGAACAGATTTGTGAAAAACATTATATAGTCCAAGAAACTTTGATCTGTTTGGAAAAGGAAGCATCTGAGGAAGTGCGAAAATATAAACAACAAAACCTAGAGATTTTTAAAAAGTATAAAAAAAAATATGGACATGAGAAAGAAAGAGAAATCTGATATGGTACAACATTTATGCAAAGGCAAAAGCAAAATTAATTAATGCAAAGAAGGCAGCCCCAAAGGCATTTGAAGAGAAATATAGGCAAAGGCATCCAGATATGGAAAATTCACAATAAAAAAATAACATCACAAAGAGGGAATGTAGAAAAGAAGATTAGTAAAGTAGAAGTTAATAAAAAAATAGAAGTTGAAGTTATGGAGTGCCTGTGAAGTGAAGGATTTGGTGTAGAAATTCTATCACAAGTTACATCACAGCAGGATGGAATGAGCCCTAAAATAAGGAGAAACAGGAAGATCAGAAGACATCTGTAGAAGAAATATGGACATGGGAAAGAACAAGAGATTTAATATGGTTTAATATCTATGCAAAGGAGAAAGTAAAACTTATCAATACAAAAAGAGCAACACCAAAATATTTGAAGAGAAATACAGGCAAAAGAATCCAGACATGGACAATTTTACAATACAAAAAATAAGAAGACAAAGAGGAAAAGTAGAAAAGGAGATTTCTAATGGAGGAGTTAAAGAAACGGAAACTGAGGTTATGGGATATCTACCAAGTGAAGGATTCAGTGTAGAAATGTAATTCAGAAAGCAGTACAACAGAATAGGGAAATGGGCATCCAAATTAAATGAAAACCAGTGGAATGGGAAGCAATTGGTCAGGTGCCATATGAAGTTATCCTGAAGCCTTCAACAGAAAACCAGTATAAATGTTCACTTGAAACTGGACAGCAAAGGAAAAAACAAGAAAATGTGGAAACTCTGACACAATGCTGAGGAGTGAGTTCCCATATGACAGAGCAACGGATAATACAGCATGAAATTGAAGAGAATGTGCTACAGGAAGATGCTATAGAACTTTGTGTAGAATGCTTGCAGGAAATGGAAAACTAAAAATGTGCCCTCAGTTTAGAAGAAAATGAGCTAAGAGAAGAGTTGCTTGATTTAATAGACATAGATAGACATATTATCAATGAAAGAAATAAACTACAGAAGGTCAATAAAACTCAAAATATCAAGTTTGATAAAACAAATGTGGGAAAGGAAGGGAAGAAATCGAATACTATCATGAAAGTATTGAACAGAGAAAACTATAAAGCAATTAAGACAAGAAGTGTCACTGATAGAAGAGTATAGAAGTGGGAACAGATCAGCAAAAATATTTAGAAAAATAGACGTGATAAAAGCAATGTGCGGTATAAGAACAGATCAGGCTCTATCATGCACTATCACAAATAAACTAAAAATCTCAGCACAGGAGGAAAAACTTAGAAGATCACAGATAAATATAAGGGAAAAGTACAAAATAAGCAATTTATTGATAACCCAAAAAAGTTTTATAGAGAATTGGGAAACAAGGTAAAAGGAATTGAAAGACAACCAAAAAAGAGGAAGTAGATACATTTTGGAGAGGTATCTATGAAGATCCTGTGGAACATAACAAAGGTGCTAAATGGATAGAAGAAGTTAAAGAAAGAATAAGGTTTAAAGGTACAGGATATGAAATGGGATGAAGTAACAGACAGAGAGATTGAAACAAAGTCAAGAAAAGCTCCTATTTGGAAAACCACAGCCCCAGATGCAGTACCTAACTTTTGGTTAAAAGTGTTAGCATATTTGCATGAAAATTTAGCCATGAGTAAGAACTATTTATATGCTCACCCCAAACAAACACTAACCTGGCTAACAACAAGAAAAACAATGCTCCTACTTAAGAGTGAACCTGAAAGCTACCCTAAAAATTGTACACCAATAATTTGCCTTCTGACAACGTATAAACTATATACTGGAATTGATGCCGACAGGGTTTATAGTCATTTAGAAGAAAACTCAATCATGGCAATAGAAAAAAAGGGCATTTGAAAGAAAGTCATATAGAACAAAAGATCATTTGTGTTTAAATAAAGTAATAGCAGAACTGTAAAAAGAGGAAGAATCTAAGTATGGTATGGACTGACTACAAAAAAAGCATTTGATAGTATCCCACACTTATGGATAAAAGAGTGCTCAAAAATGTATAAGATACACCTTGTACTGATCGATTACATTACAGTGACCATGAAACAGTGGCAGACCACTTTGCAATTAAGCCATGATAAACGACAAACTATTATTCTAGGGTTAAAAATTCAACAGAGGATATTCCAGGGTGACTTTCTGTCACTGCTGTTATTCTGTCTTGCTCTTAATCCATTAAGCTGTCCACTTAACAGCTTAGGCCATGGCTATAATTTGGCTCCTAGAAATCAAATCAACAAAGTGTAAAGACTTCTCATCTTCTCTTTATCGATGATTTAAAACTGTATAGCTCAACAGAAGGGAACTAAAAGCACAACTGCAAGTTGTCAACATTTTTTCAGATGTTATAAGAATGTCATTTGGTCTTTATAAATGTGCAAAATAACTTTTAAAACAGGAAAACTGCAGCACCAAGAAAACATCAGTTTGGGAGAAGAATGTGATATGAGAGAACTTGAGCAAGCGGGAGTGTATAAATATTTGAGAATTGATGAAGGATCAACAGTAAAACATGAATAAATGCAAATAAAACTTTGTAAGGAATACTTTAAAAGACTTAAATTAATCCTGAAAACAGAATTGACATCTAGGAACAAAATTCAAGCTATAAACCAATTTGCTCTTCCTGTCCTAATTTACGGTTTTTGAGTTATTTACTGGCCCTAAAACATGTTGGATAGATTAAACAGGAAAACAAGAAGGATTCTTCATGCTCAACAAATGATTTATAAAAATCAGTGCATACCAAGATTATATATTCCCCATTCTGAAGGAGGTATGGGCCTCCTTGAAATTGATTGCATGTATAGATCTGCAATCTTGAGACTGCACACATATCTGCTGACCTCACAAGACTCAAACGTAGTGAAAGTTTTGAAACATGAGGAGAATAAATCTAAGATAACGTCTCTGCTTAATGTAGCAGAAGCATATCGGCATCAAGCAGGAATAGGAATCAAACCAGAAGTAGATAAAAATCAGGCAGCAACTGAATGTGCCCAAAAACAAATGAAAGAATATAAGGTGAAGGACCAGATGAGAAGGCAAGAAATGTGGCAAATACATAAATATAGCTGCAAGTATTGAAAACATCTGGAAGAACCTCATGTTGATCAGGAACAGATGCAGGAATGGTTAAGGAGAGGTGAATTCAAACCAAGAGATGAAAGGTTAATACTGGCGGCCCAAGATTGTGAGCTATGTGCACATTGGTTTACAAAGTCCATTGAACTTGTGGGAATAACAGATAAATGTAGGTTTTGTAAAACAGAAATGGAAACAGGTGCACACCTCATTGCTGGTTGTGACATATTAATGGCAGAAGGACTGTCTACTGAAAAACATAATAATGTGGCAAGACTGTTGCACTGGGGAGTGTGCAAACATCATGGTATTGAAGTGGGTGGAAAACACTGGAAACATGAGCAACAAGGCATCATAGAGAATGAGAACAGAATAACCACCAAAATGAAAAAAATGCAGAAAATACGACCAGCCAGTAAATCCAACATCGGCTTATTATAAAAATCTCTGTCTCTGACGTCTTGGGTTTATTGTAAAAATCTCTGTCTCTGACGTCTCAGCACAAGAGCCTAAAAGGAGTAAAGAACACCATACACAACTTGCCTAAAATATCATAGTCAATTAGCAATTAAACAATTAAATATTTAAATGAGCATTCTCCAGTTTAACTCTTTATTTAACCCATATGGGTACAAAGTATTAAATTTCAGAATATACACTGATTCTTTAATTAAAAGCTGTTTTTTAAGACGGGATGCATCAAAACAGGACACATTTATTGTCTTTAAAACTGTCCCTTGTAACCCCTCACTATTACTTTGATGAAATTTCTGAAAATGCTACAGAACTTTCTTCCTTTTTATTATTGATGTCCCTTACATGTTCTAGAAGTCTGACTTTAAACATCCTTTTAGTCTCTCCAGTGTAAAATAGACTACAAGGGCATCTGAGGGGGTAGACAACACCCTCAGTGTCACAGGTAAAATTATTCCAAGTTTCAAAAGAAATGTTATTAATCTTTCGGAAACTTCTTACTACAAATTTACAAGCTTTGCATTTACTGCATCTAGAGGTACCCCTTGTAGTTAACCTATGTCTTAAATTCATGGGCGGAATACAGAATATTCCTATAACTGTAAAGTTTTGTATATTCTTACCCCTTCTATAGGAAATTCCAAGCCTATCATTAAGCCACGTAGCAACATTTTTCAAAGAGCACAAATATTTACAATGATATTTTATTTGCTCTATATCTTCAGAAATGAAGCACCCAAATGTTGTAACAAAATAAATAGTATCTTTATATTCTCTATCAATCATTCTACAGGGACCCAGTAACTGTTTATTTGCCTCATAATTTCCTTTTTTGGAATTATTATAAAATTTATTCCAGCTTTTCTCAATTAGAGTCTTACTATAACCTCTCTTAACAAACATAACAACAGTTCTACCTAATTCCTGTTTAAAATCATATGCATTACTGCACAACCTAGATATTCTGAGCATCTCACCATAAGGAAGTGCTTCCATGGTGTGAAAGGGATGGCAGCTTTGTCCATGAACAAATTGTGTACCTTGATCAAATGTTCTGTGTACTGACGTAAATAAATCAGAACCATCCCTAATGCCAATAACTGCATCTAAATAGGGTACCTGTATTCCCACATTAAGACCATCAAATTGTCTATTATTACGTAAGGAGGTAACAAAATCTGTAACTAGTTCCTGTCCCCCTTCAGCTATAAAAATTAAATTGTCAATATATCTATAGTACCTAATTACATACTGACAAAAAATGTGTTCCTATAGATGTATTCATTCTCAAAAAGGCCCATACTTAAATTGGCATACATGGGGACAAAAGCAGCCCCCATTGCTGTGCCTTGTCTCAGTCTATATAAACTGTTGTTAAACCAAAAAAAAAATATGTGTAAAACAAAACTGCACAAGTTCTGTTATATACTCTGTCACTGGTAAAGTACCCCAAAAAAATCTAAGAGCCTCAATACCAAAGCCATGGCTAATATTCTTATAGAGGCTTTTGATATCTAGTATAAAAAATACATTTGACTGTTCCACTTGATGTTTTTAATCTTTTCCAAAAAAATCAAATGCATCCCGTATATAAGATGGCAGAGTATAAACTACAGGTACTAAGTAACTGTGCAAAAAAAGACCTAATTTATGTGTAAAATATTCACACCCAGAAACTAAAGGCCTCCCCAGAGGTCTATTAAGATTTTTATGAATCTTGGGGAGGCAATAAAATTATGCCATTTTACATCCATCTATGTTAAACTTTTTCTTGATATCTGTTTCAGAAAAATATCCATGTCTATGGTCTTTCTGTAATAACTCAATTTATTTGGTAATCACTTCATTATATGCCAACATATTAGTTTTTTCATAAATTTTATCATCCTCTAAATGTTCTTCACACATGGCCATATATTGTGTGTAATGCATAACAACAAGCTTATCTGCTTTATCTGAGGGTTTAGAAATAACATCCTGCATCTGGCTTAAAGTTTGAAGAGCTTTCCATTCTGCAATAGACAAATTGCATTCAAATTGCTGTCTATATTTAACAAATTTATTGAATGCATCTTCAATAGCATAGTAAAGCATGTTAGAAAAAATGAACCACTTTTTCATTTAAAAATGGAGGTAAAAAACACTTTTAATATAAACATTACTAGTGTCTAACCCACAATAAGCATTAAACAAACTTTCAGAATCACATGTGTAAAAACTCTCACAAGAAGTATTCATACTATCATTACAATTATTACAAACAAAATATCATAGAAAATGAAGTCTACATCACATGGGATCACCCCTTACCAACAGTTCAAAAGATAGAATGCTATTAAAGTGGATATAGTGGTCCAGGAAAAGAAGATTGAGACTACGGTGTCTTGCATACAGAGAGACACAAAGTCATAAAATATCAGGATTTGCAGGCATAAATGAGAGCAATGTGGAAGAAAGATACCCAGACAGTTCCAATAGTAGTAGGAGCAATGGGTCTTTCAAAAAAGAATCTACATTTGTGTTTAGATATGTTACCAGTACATGTAACTCCATATGAACTGCAGAAGGAGTCATTACTGGGCACACTGAGGGTGCTGCAAAGAGTACTGGCTGACATCAAAGATTGAAACAATACTAATTTCATGAACTTTAATTGTACTTTTACTTAGCAATGGGATCCATTTCTGTCATGGTATTAGAAACCCAAAGATTTGGAGAAATTAAAAAAAAAAAGAGATGATGATAAGCTTACAGAATTAAAAGCTAAAATACAGGCTTATACAGAAAGGAAATCAATATTCCAGAGGCAGGCTATTTGAGGAGTTTCCTTTTCTAACTCCTATAAGATTTTAAGATCCCTATCAGTTAAATTAATCTAACAAAAGGTACAAAGAATGGTGGAAGTTACATAGCAAAGATTCATGGGTATTTAGAGAATTCTATGAAGATCCATTTACCCTACCAGAACAATTAAATGACTGTGAAGTACTAAAGGATATCTTCCTTTGAGGATAAACCCTGCCAACTTTGACTTCAACACAAGTTAATAGTATTATATGTGTTATCAGTAGGGATGAATTAAAGCACACTATTAAAGAAGAGGCAGGGGGTAAGGCCACTGACTGTGATGGACTTTAAGTAGACGTTTGATGGCTATACTAAAAGGGAAGGATATTCCACTTTCTTGCAAGCAAGCAGTGATACTGGTACTACCATAAGAAGGGAGGGACCTCACCATGCCGGCCTCATGCCAGCCAATTCCATTACTTAATCATGATTACAAAATCTTTGTGAATATTACAGCTAAACCATTATCCCAATTTCTAGGGCTTTTGGTTCATGGGGATCAATGAGGCTTTCTAAAGGGGCAAACTACATTTGATTGCATATGAAGGACCTTGTTGGTATTAGGCAGTGTTTCACATTCCAAAAGCAGATTAGGTTTACTAGGTTAGGACACTGAGAAAACATTTGATAAAGTTAGATGGGATTAATTATTTTATGTTTTAAGAAGATTTGGTTTTAGTGACATATTTATTTCCCCTTTTAAAATTATATCATGGATCAATGAAAACCATCAAGATATCCATAGAGTTATTGCCTGCTTTTTTATTTACACTCTAGAACTAGATAGACAAGGGCATCTGCTACCTCTGCTATTAGTTGCACTTATCTTGAACCCTGAGTAAAAAAAAAAGAAGGTTTAGATAGTCCTCTACAAAGGGGTATAGATGGGTAGATAGGGAATTAAATATGCCACTATTCACAGTTTTTTATTGTTAATCTTTGCTCATCAAGAAAACAATTTATCTTAGGTTTTTGACTTTGCTTGAGTGTGTAGGTAGATGTCAGGTTACAGGATAAATGTGACTAAAACAAAAGTGATTCATATTAATTTTTGCCAGTCACAAGTTTTGCTGATGGATTTTCCTTTTCTTAAGTCTCCAAACAAGCTAAAATATTTAGAGGTGTTCCTGGGAGATACTCTTTAGATCTCTGGAATTAATCTAAGCACAAACATTTGATAAAATCCATAAATATTTTTTTTTTAATTAGAGGGAGCCTTTACTGGACTTGGACCAAAATGTACACATCTTAACACTGGTTTGATCACTATATAACATGACAGTCTTGCTCTTACTATATAACATGCCAGCCTTGCTATTACTATATAACATGCCAGCCTTGCTCTTTCTCTTGGGGACTCCAAGAAAATGAAGGAATGGAGCAGATCTTTTATTTGGGAAGGTAAACCCCCAAAGGAACAGGGTGAATTGGCACTCTTTGATTTGGATTTGGATTGTGGCAGTTAATTTGTCTTTAATTTTAGGATTACCAAGCAATTTGGAAGAATGTGCTAAAGTCTAAGTTAGTGGGCTTCCAGGGGGAGGAATTTGTTGAATGATTTTTAGGTGTCCGAAGCATGAGGGAAGCTCCTTATCTCTTACAGCACCTATAGGGGGAGTCCTTGGCAGCCATAATTGAGTGACTGCCCAATATTGTATGAAAAAGTTTCATCTGAACACCATCAGGATTCATAAAATATGATCTTCTCTCAGTGTTGTGTTAGTAACTTATAAAAGTAATACTTTACTATTACTAGTTACTTTTAAGTGAAAGTAATATGTTACTATTACTTATTACTTTTCTAAACAAGTAATATATTATTATTACTAGTCACTAACTAAAGTAACTAGTTACTGTTACATAAGTATAATTTATCAGTTCTCAAATTCAGATTTACTCACATAGCACTTGTGTGTGAGGAATACATGCTTACTGCACATGCATACGAGTGTATTAAAGTTGTATACAACAGGGTTACAATAATGATGAATAGCATTTTACAGTTTACAAAGTCCCACAGACTAGTCTTTATAGTCAGACAGTCACAGTTTAATACTTAACACCAAAGTACACACAGCCAGCAACACAAAACCCAGAACAAGTTACAACCCATCAAATTTTCAACAATGTATATTAGGCTAATCTGCTAAAAGTAATGTTGAAGATGCAAAAATGGTTACAGAAAATGTCATATAGGTCTAACAAGATTAACACAACAAAGTCAACCAAAATATCACTTTATATAACTATTTACAATGACTACACATTTCTGTTGGCTCAAAGAAGGACCAACTTTTCAAAGTGTTCGTCGGTAAGGCTATTTCTTCTTGCAGTCAGCACTTGTCCACCAAGACTGAATAGGCATTCGACATGTGCACCAGAAAGCAGAGCTGTATTAGTGTTCAGAAATATCTTCTTAACTATAGAGTAGCTGTTGAGAGAAGATATTTCTCAGGAAGGGTCAGCCAGATACATGTCCAGCTGAGAAGATATGCTGATGTTGGCTGGCGTCGACTCTTTGAAGCTGAAGAAGCTGTCTTCAGCAGTTAATGTAGAAGCTTCAGATGACCCATGTGCAGGTTCATCCAGTTTCTGCATAGCATCAAGGAGGAGAGCCTTACCTCAGAGTTTCTGCTCTTCAGTATCCATCCATTGCAAACAGAACTGTGGATGCACTATGCTTGCCAGAATGAGCTCTTCACAATCCAGAAGATGATTGAACTGAGCTTCCTTGCCTTTAAGAAGAGCATCAACTAGAATGACAACAAGCTTCACAAACTGATTTACTTTGGACAATTTGTTTTTAAAGCATGTAATGGTGGGGATCAGTATTCCCATGAAGCTTTTCAGCTCTGACTGCAGGATGTCCAGAGCCATTGCCAGGGGCTGCATTGATTGCACAAACTCAGCAACAAAGGTAATTCCTGCACACCTGAAGATGGCAGTTCCAATCTGTTGACATATCTCATTCAGTGAGCCTTCACCCAGAGTTGCAATGAGGTGAATTCTCTCTATCGTGTAGAAAGTGGAATTCCATTGTGTCACATTGGGAATAATCAATGCCAGATCACACTTATTTCAAACCACCTCAGCAGCTTGGGTGCTATGACTAGCCTTGTTCCAAGCAGCATAGCATTTGGACATGGTGCTTCGCATGACCTTTTTATACTGTGCATCATTACAAGCAGATTCAGCATCTTGCATGGCAACTAGATTCAATGTATGTGCTGCACACCTCAGATGGGGAGGCAGTGAATAGGTGGTCTTGCTTTGCCTGACTGACTCAGCACGGCTGTCACGCTGTTGTAAATCACTTCACCATCATCATCCTCATCTTGTGACAGAATGCTTATAGTCTCAGATCTCTCATATTCCGAGAAGACAGTAAAAGCCTTTACAAAACTGCTGCCATGGTCAGTAATTGTTGCACACAACTTTTGATCTATCTTGCACTTGATGGGAATGCTCTCAAGAGTTGATGCTACGAAATCATATGTATGCCTCCCCTGTAATCTGCAGCATGACAAAGCAGCTTGACTTTTTTTGAAGTGTGTCACAGTCAATCCAGTGGGCGGTGATACCAAAGAAACTACAATTCTGTTGGGTCCAAATGTCAGCCATAGTGTGCTGCATACTATCAACATTCGTACTGGAAGAAGCTGCAAGCATGTTCTTATTATTTGTAAGCATATTTGTGTACTTTTCCATAAAATCATATATCTGACAAATCTCTGTGGTTTTGCTTAAAGTTAAATCACTGTCTCAAAGCAAAATCTTTCTCACTGCATCATTATTAACACCACACACAAGCTTGTCTTTTATCAAATCATCTCTCAGATCACCAATCTGCATGTTTTTGCCTGGTTTCTCAAGTCAGTTATATATGCTACAAAAGTTTCTCCAGACTTTTGATCTTTTGTGTAAAATAGTACCTTTCCACTGTAATATTCATTTGAGGGTTACACATTTCACTAAATTTATGTTTTAAGCATTCAGAGTCTTCTGCATTTCAGCCTGTACCACAATATGGCAGGCTTCCCCTTCTCTGCATAAACAGCAGATGCATACACAAATGAATGTTCTCTCTCAATGGCTTCTGAACCAGCTAAATTGAGCAGAATAAATGCTTTTGTATGTGCATCTTTATCAGAACAAGCAGCCTGTATGAAAATATATTCTAGCTCAAACACTCTCCAGCTTTCAGCAATATTATCATCAAACACTAGCGGATCAGGTCTGTAAAATCCCTTTGCCATGCCAAATAAGTGTCAAACACACACCAAGTACTTGTAATTATATTCAGCTGTACAGCAGACTCTTTGAAATAACTGTACTCTTTGAAAAGACTGTACTGTAATACTGCACACACTGCCAAAACTTTGCACACTTTAGATACTTTGAATAGCTTTAGTTAATGCAAAAAAGTAGTACATTGTGAAAAAATACAGTTGTTTTCTCTTTTTTGAACATTTTATATAATTTGGATATTCTTTCAAATGTTTTTGTAATTATTTCAAATACTTTTTTCAATATGTCACAATTTTGAACATTTTGTTTATTCAGTAATTGGTTTGGAATGCTTCACTTTATATTCAGTGAGGGAAAAATCATTTAAATGAGTTTAAGAACCTGGAAATATTTTCTGTTTACAAGTCATTTGCGAGTTGTTTGAGCCACTCTTGTGTATTCCTCTATTTCTGACTGTGCCTCATGTTTTAGGAAGTTTTGACTTTGGATCCCATTCTGACAACATGTCACTCGTCTTGTGTATTCAAATAAGATGACTAGGCTTAGGTGTTCATTTAAGATATTTATTACACACAAACACATCAGGATGGATGACTTTAACATAAAACTTAAACTAGCTGACTGACTGCTACACACATACATGTTTTCACTCCAGCTGCTTACACAAAATGGCACTCTGCTTGTATGTGTTCAGTACTTTTTATGCATGTGCCCATGAACTACAGTGGCTTTAAAAGTACAATACTCACTATGATCTACACTCTCTGTATTTGAGCAGGTTTCCTCAGGCTGTTCCGGTTTCCTCCCACATTCCCAAGACATGCTGCAGGTAGATTAGACATTCTAAATTGGCCTTAGGTGTGAGTGTATGTATGCGTGTGCCTTCTGAAGAAGGTTGAGCGCTGGGCTGGCAACTCAACAATGTAAAACTCCACTGCCACTTGTTCTGCAGACTGATGATCCACCATGGTGATCCCTAATGGGCACAGCCAAAAGGAGAACAAGAAGACTAATCTTTACAGCTAGACAGTCACAGATAATAATTAAACCAAATCAGCCAACAGCACAAGACCTATAAAAACCTATCACATTTTGTCTATTTTCAGCAACTAAAAACTGAAACCCGAAAAGAATTTTAAATAGAACATAACAAAAAATTGTCAAGACAAAAGTTGATTGATCATAGATCCACTTGAAAAGTCCTGCTTCGTGCAGTGGGTTGGGGCATCGGGTGCTCAACCGATGAGTGATGAGTTTGATTCCGACTGATGGTGGTATGAAGAACCAAGGTCATTGATTATACTGCAAGGTAAGGATATGATCTCTGGCAGGGTAGAATTGTCCCAGTGTTAGGGGATGTTTTAGTGCGTGAGAGTCCCCCAGTACCAGGGCAGGGCTAGAATCAGGTCATCATTAGCTTTCACCTCCTTGCAGTGCTAAAAAAATGAAGTAAATTTTGCTCCAGACTAATTCTAATGATCTACTATGAATGCTACGTGCTATGAGCTGTGCCAACATTATGTTGTAATTTTTTATCCAAATTGCCACTTCAAACTGTCTATTACCTCCTAACATCTCATTACTGTCCATACAATATAGGGACGCCAGAAGTTTTACTTCACTCTTTAGGAGGCTATATCACCCACATTGAGAACCACTGGTTTAAGCAAAAGTAACTCAAATTTAAGTTACTAATTACTAAAAAAAGTAATATATTACTATTTCTGTTTACTATTTTGAAAAAGTAACTAGTTATATTACTAGTTACTAGAAATTGTAATATATTGCAGTAATATATTACGTATTGTAATGTAATACTCCCATCACTGTCTTCTTTAAATACCTTTTTGAAATACTGGTACCAGACAAGGTGCTGACTTGGGAGCAAACAAAAACAAATTTAACTTAGAGAAGAGCCATCAATTGTATTACAACAGACATTGTTGAAGTGTGCGACTTGATTTTGTTTACATTTAGTGATTTACAATAGAGTAAGGGAAGGACTTGATTTCAGGAGAGGCCTTGTATCATGCTTAAGCAAGCCTCTTGTGGTATTAAGAATGCACACACAATCAGCCATCAAACATCGAAGGGAAAGAACTCTATAAATATTCTGATACATAGTCAAAGATGGGCCTGCAGATTAGGCCTAATTAATAAAGTTGTTCAAGAGAGAATGTTTCATATTTTCGCCTGGAAGTATCTGCATAAGCATTTTTACACTCCTAAAAGAATATAGAAATTATATCCAGGTGTTGATACAATTTTTTTGGTGTTGTCAATGAGCATCTCCTGGCAATGGATATCACATATGTTATAGTTGTCATAAGTTTTTGTTATTCATAAAAGATATTTAACAGTTAGTAATTGAGAGACTCATTTATACATCAGATTGTTATTCTCACTCCATCACTTTATTTTCTGGAGATGGTAGGATTCACTTAAGTTATTAACCCAACAGGTAGTTTTCTTTGCTCTGCTAATGTTAGTGGTAAACAATGTATAAATAGAAACTGGCAATTTCAAAAAAAGAAATCAAAATATGTGAGATGAAGGATTTATAAAATATTTTAAAGAGAGAAGAAGAACAAATGTTTAGGAATGACAGAAACAGGAATTTCTTAAAATAAATGGATAGCATGGCTCACCTACTCATCAGCATAATGTGGGGATGTTTTAGACTAATGATACGATTACAGTGTGAGACTGCCTATGCCTCATGTCTGTATATAGTTTTTGATAGTTATAGATATGCCTGTATATATTTGGTTTTCTCAGTTTTTTGTTCTTTTTTGTTTTTTTTCATATGAATAACAGATGTGGGATATCGTGATATGGGATATTATATAAGGATTAATATTGTGTGCACCTTTGGAAAGACTTATTCTTCTGGTATTTACAGTGTTTCAATTGAAATGTTAAATATTTTGTTCACTGTTTTGTTACTGTCACTTTTCTTGTTGTTAATAAAAGATTTGCATGATAAATTGTAATAATTAAAATAGTCAACTGGCTGTTGTCATTGCAAGCTGTAAACCAGTTTTGGTACAGAATGAATTGTGTCATTGCTGCTGATTGATGAAACACTGATCACTTTATTTGACCCATCTTTTTTTTCTTTTTTTAATAACAAAGAAATCTTGGGGTGGCTGCGGGGGTGCAGCAGTTAGCATTGCCACCTCACAGCAAGAGGTTCTACAGTTCGATCCTCAGCTGGGGTGCCTTCTGTGCTGAGTCTGCATGTCCTCCCTGTGACCATGTGGGTTTACTCTGAGTTGTCCGGTTTCCTCCCACATCCCAAAGACATGCTGTAGGTAGACTGGATACTCTAAATTGACCCTAGGCATGAGTGTGTGTGTGTGCGCGTGTGTGTGCCTTCCATGGAAGGTTGGGTGCTGGGCTGGCAACTTGACACTGTAAAACTCTACTACCAATCATGAGCAGAGAGGTGATCCACTGTGGCGACCCCTAACTGGGAAAAGCAGAAAGAAGAAGAAATAACAAAGAAATCTTGCCTCTTCATACCGGATAGTAACAGGATGCCAATGATAATTAAATAATTTATACCTTCCTGATTTCACAAGACGTTTTTAGAAGTCTAAAGTTAAACTAGCATTTAAAGACACACTTTATTACTCAACATAAAATAACAAAAACAACAAACAAAATCTCACATAATTTTTAACAAAGTAAAACAAGACTCCATTTATTGCCTTTTCTAAGAGGATGCCATGAAGTCTGTTGGTGATATTGTGTTTTTGCAGAATGCAATATTCCATTTGTATAAAAGAAATAATACTGTAAATTGAATAAACCAGAGATTCAGCTTACTGCACTTTCGTTAAGCACAGTTCTGCATGCAGATGGAGATAGTAGCACCACAAGTCTATGTTCTCTGATCTTTATGATGCCAATTTATTTCTAAAGCAAAACTACCCAGTATGTGCACATTTCAAGGCATCTTACCTTGTTTTTTTTTTTTTTTTGCTTTAACAAGTAGGTCTACTACCAGTTTGGTTACATATATACAGTTATATATAGTACAGATACAAAGGCAGCACTTACCTGGTTTTCATTTCAGATCTCCTGGCTAGAGTAATAAACTATTCCACCACCATCTTTTATTTTCTTATCAATTCACTGCTTATTTATTACGGGGATGAATCGGACTGTGTTTATACTTAATGACAATGATGGTGCAGAAGTCGAAGAAAACCTTACTATGTTGACATGAATGATATCGACCTGCACTATTGTTAAGGGCCTCCCTAGCAGCAGGCCATATGCAGGTTCTGGGGAACGTTGTGCTAGATACAGCTCTGCATAAGTGTCACCTTTGCAATGAGTGACTGGATGGATTATCAGATAGTTCAGTTGCAGTATTAGGATGACTGATTATGAAAAACAATGAAAATAAAACAAAAATTCAATCTATAATTCTGAGCTAAAAGTAAAAATAAATCTACTCCGCTATCACACAAGACCAAATCCTAAAAGTGCTATCAAAAATTTAAAATACTGCATTGATTGACTGTGATAATATCCATGGGTGTATCTTAAATAGCATGAAGCACAATTTAACCACACCTCTAACAACACTGTTCAACCTCAGCCACCATGCAGATTTTGTAGCAAATGAATGGAAAACATCTACTGCTAAGGGAGGACCTTCCACAAACTCAGGCAATTACAGACCAGTAAGTCTGACCAGCCTCATTTGCAGAGCCATGGAAAGATTTATTTATTTTATTTATTTATTGACATTTGTTAACTGGGTTGGTTCAACTGGGCTTGTGGCCCATTTTCAGTGGAGACCCGAGGAGAAAAGCTCCATTAATAGACTTTAACAGTACAATACAATGGTAACAATTTTTGAGTTAAATACAGATATAAGAGGCAGAAAGAGATTTACATAAGTTGTTATACAGGTAAATGTCAGTATACAAAGTTGAAACCATACATAGAGAAAAATCACCCACAGGAAAGGTCTATATGCAAAACCACACATAATATTTTACATGTATATTTAAGTACAAACATTTTTTTTTCAGTCTTTGATTGACTGAAATTAGTAAATGGTAGTTTACATGGAGTTGCAGATAGTGAATGGAGTAAAATTCATGTGAAAGGAGTGTAAGGAGGCTAAGTAGGGTCATGACAGGGGCAAGTCTTGGAGTTGAGCAGATGAGTTTTTAATTCATTTTTAAACTGAGTGGAGTGGGTAATGGAGCGTATGTCAAGGGAAAGTTTGTTCCAGGCATGGGTGACAGATTATTTATATAGTATTTTGCCTACAGATTTTTTTTGGTTGGTAGATGTCCAGTAGCTGCTGGTTAGAAGTACGGAGGGTCCGAGATGGAGTACAGGTAGAGATTAAGGAAGAAAGAGATGGACAGAATGAGGATTTATAAAGAATAGAGTGTAGTATGAGTGTATCATGGAATTAATCGTTCAGGACATAGGGAACCTCCAGACATTATACCCATCTCAGTTTGGATTCATCAAGGGCAAGGCATACTTACTCAAACTGGTAGATTATTTTTTAAAACATCAGCAAAGCAATGGATGAAGGCAAAACAGTATACACCACATGCCTCAACTTGGCCACAGCATTTGCCACAATTCCCCACTCAGGCCTAGTAGAAAAGCTAAATAAACCCCAATAAACCCTAAGTCATGCACTGGATTGTCAGCTGGCTCACATATAGGATGCAGATAATCAAAATAGGGGAAGTTGCCTTCACAAAGGCACCAGCCACCAATGGAGTCCCCCAGGGTTCTATGCTGGGCCCTCTACTATCTGGTATCTACTTTTCTGAAGTAAAAGCCGATACCAAAGGGCTCTGGCTGATTAACCTTGCAGATGCCTGGAAGCTAGGAGCAGTCATTGAATCCCCAAATGACTTAACCATCCTACCTTAAAGTTTGTCTTAAATAATTAAATGGTGCAAAAATCATGGACTGAAACTGAATGCCAAAACATGCATTACCATAGCCTTAGGAAAGTTATCCACTTCAGGGATCCACCATATTGATAATACACCCCTAAGAGATGACCCAGTTGTTCAGGACTTTGGAACGTACATACATAGTGACCTAACTTTTGACCAGCATGTGTCATTTGCTGTAAGAATGTCCTATAGTGTACAGCTTATAAACAGAGGGACTGTGTCTAGATTTAGGGGTGTCATTACTCCCCTTTACCTAGCCCTTATTAGGCCAATTATTCAAAATAATGCTTCTTTTGGCATTTACCTGTCTAGACATATGCAACAACTAGAACACCTATAGTGATACCTTACTAAAGGGATACAAGGTCTAAACAACATGTTCTACATGGACCGACTCAAAGCCCTGTCACTATACTTGGTATCCTACAGACTACTGAGAGGTGACCCGTGTCTGGCATACAAGGCATCCTCTTACCCATTACTGATGGACTTACTGCACATAATCAAGTCAAATGGCATCATAAATACAAACTCTTGGGATCTAAACCTCTTCTGCAACATCAGTAAATTAGTTTGGTGGGGCAGGTATATTTGTCACAGAGTTCTGCTGCTATGGAATAGACCACACATCTACTTAAAACAAAGCTTGCCTGTCCATTTTCAATTGCAGCATAGATCTATGGATGGGAAACAGAACATTTACCCCAAAACTGCCGCCCCCTGTACTACTAATGGACAGATGCAGCTCCTAAATGCTTAATCCTATACATGGGCCCCCTCAAATTATCTATAGTATGATCCCAGTTATTCTCATTAAGGGTACTATATAATTATTGACCATGGGATAGGTAACACCAATCTATAACCAAATGGGGTAGATTATTTTGAACACAAAAAGGGAAAATGGATAATTTTAAAATAACCCCCAAGGATAGCTGACCTAGTACTTACTTATGAATCTATAAGGAGACTTTCAGCTAGTCTGTTCCTGGCATTCTAAAAGCCTGACACTCTTGCAATGTGTTGAACTAATCCAAAGTGGAATTACCGTCTCTGATCCTAAAGATGTTGCTAATGTACTTGCAGACAGAGATAATGCTAGCTTTACTCCATGAAAAAGTAATTGAAATTCTACAAGTCCAAGCCACACTCACTCCCGCAATCACCTTGGATCATGTTCTAGCTGCACTTTCTTATAAAACTAAAACACCACTTCCATGGGCCCAAACAATTTACCTGGAAGCCTAATTAATAGCACCAGGCATGTCCTTGCTGAATCTTCCTGAACTTGACTATGTCAAACCTTAGGATATGTCCCTGAGGTTTGAAAAACAGCTATAATGTTACCTTTGCACAAAGGAAGCCCTACAACTGATTGCAGGAATTACAGGCCTATCAGTCTACCTTAATTTGTAAGGTCATGAAACATTTAATTTTGACTTTATAGTTAACAATATAAAAAATGTCACACAACTGACCATCAGCAATTTGGTTTTCTGAATGGACAGTGGTCAATCTTGCCACTCAGCTTGTCTAGATTTTGTCAAGGCCTTCAGCACTATACCATATGGTGGCATTGTAAACAAACTAAATGAACTAATGGTAGATTATTATATGCTGAGATGGATTGCAACGTGTCTGAAGAACAGAACTCACAAATGAAACAATAACCAGTAGAGTAACACAGGAGTCAGTAATTAGGACTCTTCTTTTTGGTATGCATTTTTCTGATCTTTACACAGGATACCCTGCTCTATGGCTAGCTAAATTCACTGATGATTGCAAGCTGGCTGTCACTAACCATAAAATCTTCAGCAAGAACTAGTCTTTATAAACCCAGGGTGTACAGACAAAGGGCTTAAGCTAAACGTAGAGTGCAGCATTCTCACCTTTGGAAAACAGCTCTTGTCTACAAATTACAGCACCTCACTCCACATGGACAAGGTAGTCAAAAACCTCAGCACCTGGATAGATAGATCCTTGTAGACAGTTCCTTTACCTTTTAATTCCGAACTGCAACAGCAGTAAGGAAATCCCTCTCTCCAGCATAACTGATTTATAAAGGGATCCCACAGAGAATGCTCCTGTTCCTCTGTACGTTGCCCTAATTATACCAATTATTGAGTGCAATGACCCCTTTGGCATGCACAATGGAAATATCATGCAGCTACATAGGCCCAAAAGTTCCTAATTAAAAAAAGATTACTGGCTTAAAAACTCTTAGCTAACAAGATAGACTAGAAGCTTTAATCCTATACTCTGTCTTTTACAGATTCCTGTACAAAGATCTATGCCTGGTATCACATGCCAAAGGATTGGAACCTCCAATGTAAATACAACATTCTGGAGAAAAATAAGCATTACCCAATAACCACCCCATCTGTGAAAATAACTGTCCTTGCTTGTTAAGCCAAGTAACATCCTTGTCTCTTTCAGGACTTAACTTGAGGAATGGATAGGAACCTGCAATTTCATCCTCTGCCTGTTGTATTTTACCCTCCTGGAAGCAGAAAATATAACTTGAGAGTGGTATTTGTCAACAGTAGCATATCTAGGATGGGTTCAGAGGGGCAACTACCTCAAGCACCAAGTGTTGGGAGTGCGAGCAGGTGATCCTGAACTCTCTTTACTGCAATACTGGCTTTTAAAAGTCAACATTTCATGTGCAGTCAAACCTGACTGCTATAGCACTCCATGTTTGATCTAAACTGTAAAAACTGCTTGCTACATTATAGCAAACAGTTTACTACAATTTAAAAAATATGTTTTTTAAACTAAAACATGTAGTGCTCTAAGCAGATAGGGTATAAACTGTAGCAACTGTTTGCAACAGTTTAAAAAAAGACTTTTTTGAATACAATAAACTGAAGGAGGGTTGGGGACAGATCACAAAAATGGTACCTGCATGGGTGAGGCTGAGAGAGTGGGCGTGTCATTCATCTGGCCACCTGGTTGGAGTGCCAGTAGAAGGAATGCCTTTTTTTTGTCCGTTTGCACTATACTTTAAGAGCTGGGGAGCGGGGGGGGGGGGGGCATAGACCTAACTGTAATAAGGCAATCGTTGTGATCAGCTCATTACAATTTTTCTTTTTTTTTTGTTCTTCACTTGAAGATGGTTCATAATAGTGGCAAGTCATACATGTTCCTCAGATTTACTTGTCTTATAGTTCCTATGATCCTATGGTGTGTGAATGCTTTCTGCAAAGTCACACAGAACCAAACTGCCGCACTTACAGAGATAGACCCCTTCCCTGTGTTTGTTCCAAATGTTGAAAGAAACCAAAGAAAACAGAATATGACATTTTGAGTGAGCTCAAAGTGGAACTTGAAAAAAAGAAGTAACAAGAAAAATGATTTAGAGAGAAAAAAATGTATGAAACATAGGGAAAAAAGGTTAAGTCATGCATTTTTGTATATGTTTAAAGCAAAATAAAGAATAAGTTTCTTGGTGGTTAGAAAAATATGTTAAAGTGAGAGAAGGAAAAGTTAATGCAAGAATAGGTTTGCCATATACCAAATGAAAGGTCAAGAGAGAGGTCAAAAGAGGAAGAAATCAATGATGACTGGTAGAATTTATATTGCAAAAATGACTGAAAGGATATAAAGAAATGGAGACCAATAATCTTAGAAAACACAGATTACAATATATTTTTAAGAATTTTGAAAAAAAAAGAATGTGTATGGCGTGGGACCAAGTATTTGATGATGTTTCTGGTGTTAAAGGTAGGGAAGTAAAATATATGTTAGTAATGGTTAAAGAAGTTGTACACATGATACTAGGAGGAGAGGAAAAAACAGCAGGAAGAGTAATATGATGTGTTTGACGGGGTTAGTCATGAGGCAATGTGGAAAAACCTGAATGGTAAAGGTTAAAGAATAGTGAAAGATAAAAAGACGTTATCAGAATTCTGTGGTCAGGGTGATGGTAGATTGGTGGCTTGGAAAAAAGTAAAAATAGAGGAGGGGTAAAGCAAGGCTGCCCACTAAGCATGTACCTATTTGTTTCAGTAGCTGTAAAGCAAAGATGTGAATATGGGTTAAAAATGCAGCATGGGAGTTGGACAGAGAGAATAAAGTATTAATATGGCACATTGAAATAGTTTATTCTTTGGAGGCTATATTTGTGCTGAACGGGAGCTACAAACTGAAAACTGGAGTACAGTTTCAAAATTATTGTCTATACTCTGAGCCATGGAATGCACAAAGTCAACAAAATTGGTAAAATTGGCATTAACAGCTTTTCCTACTTTGTGAGAACAATATTAGTCTTAAGCCTGGAGTTCAATTATCTACCAATCAAAGCAAACAAAATCAAAACCAGATGAGAAAAGAATGCAAAAGAATGATTTATTAATGTCTTTCTAGAAAGTACTAAAATAAAAACTTTGTGTAATACGTATAATGATGTATTTAAATGTGTTTAAATTTAATAATACTGAAGCACTTCTTTTAAGGAAAGTGTAAGTTTAATGTTATGCTGAGGACTTGGTTTATTCTCTAAATTTAACAGCTATTTTTTTTTAATAGTACTGGTTCAGTTCATTTCTGGTTCTTAGATTGCAGGAGTAGCTACAGTGATATCAACTAGTGAAATAAAGCTTGTTGTCATTTATTTATTTATTGACCAACTGTTGTAGGCTAAAGCTTTATAAGTTACAGTTATATTCAGTTTAAAAATGTAAATAAGCCTTTGTGTACACAATTACACAGCCTATGGAATGTTTACTCTATAAACAGCTATGTAAACTTTACTTGCAGTTTTTTTTCTTTTAGTAGTTAAACAGTATATTTGCTTTTCATGTGTGTACAATAACGTTAATTAGATAATTTCCTGCTGTACACTTCCAGGTCATGGCTGAAAAGGTTCAGTTGATTCTACATTTACAAAATTCTAATATTTATTTATTTATTTTTAACTTGTTGGCTGGAATAGATACCTGATCTTAAAGTAAAAAGTCCAGTCTCAGCATGGAGAATACCATAATAGTAATACAGATTAACTTCAGTAGCAGAAGAAGTAACATTAGCACAAGAAGGACACATGACATGAAGTGATGCTTAGCTCAGTGACAGAAAAATGATGCCTTGCTGCAGATTGAGTGGAATTTATAAAGGTACTGTGATGTGTACACAGAGATGTATATGTCTCTATACCTTTATGATATTCAACAAGCACCCTTACAAGGTACTGCAAGGTACAAAGAGGTGCAGTCCCATGGCTATGCTGAATGCTAGTGAGGCATCCTGGGAGCTATAAGCTGATTAGCCAAGTGATCTCTCCCTTGAACTGCCTCCAGGAAGGCATCTACACAGCTAAGCAGTTTCAGAAAACAGTCACCATGTAAATCAGATAGTCATACCAACCACACTGCAGTAGCAAACAAAGCCAAAAGGGCATTGAATTGCTGAACATGAACATGGTAGGGAGGAATCACTAGACACTAGGGCTTACTTTAGAAGTGCCATAATGGCACCAAGAGTAAAACAAAGAACTGGGGTGGAGGGATACACTAGACCACCAGGAATAAATCTGTAAAGTGCCTTTCCTGCACCAACGTTGCTATGGCAACCAGGGGGGTTGCAGTGATATACTAGATTGCCAAGGCTTACTGTACATGCTGCAATGGCATCATTATTATTACAGGGATTGGGAGATGGGGGGGGCACTGGACACTAGTGATAAAGTGAAGTGCCGTAACAGCACAGACTTCATAAGGGTGATGCAGGGGTGGGGGAAACCAGTAGACCATTAGGGATAACTCTTTAAAGTGCAGTAATAGCACAGACATTGTAACAGGGATTGAGGATGGGGGGATACACTAGATACCTCGCAGATACAAATTTTGAGCTTCTGAAAATGTTAGCTTCTGATAGGGACCTGTTTGTGGATATGTGTGTGGGAGCAGTGTGTGTGTGTGTGTGTGTGTGTGTGTGTGTGTGTGTGTGTGTGTGTGTGTGTGTGTGTGTGTGTGTGCGCGTGTGTGCTTGTGTGCGTGTGTGTGTGTGTGTGTGTGTGTGTGTATGAGTGAGTGTGTGTGTGTGTGTGTGTGTGTGTGTGTGTGTGTGTGTGTGTGTGTGTGTGTGTGCGTGTGTGTAAGATAGTATGACTTAAGGGAGGGTTTCCATTGCCTACATGAGCAGCAAGTTACTAATGCAATGTGCAAATCAACTATGATCTTCACATCCTGGTAATAACTGAGAGCCAGGAAACATGCAGATTAGCTGATAATGATATCTGTCCACACTTCTGGATCACAATTGGGAATGCTGCACTGATAAGCTAGCATGCTTCTGGATCACAAATGGGAATGCTGCACTAATAAGCTAGCACGCTTCTGGATCACAAATGGGAATGCTGCACTGATAAGCTAGCACGCTTCTGGATCACAAATGGGAATGCTGCACTGATAAGCTAGCACACTTCTGGATCACAAATGGGAATGCTGCACTGATAAATTAGCATGCTTCTGGATCACAAATGGCAATGCTGCACTGATAAGCTAGCACGCTTCTGGATCACAAATGGAAATGCTGCACTGATAAGGTAGCATGCTTCTGGATCACAAATGGGAATGCTGCACTGATAAGGTAGCATTGTTCTCGATCACAAATGGGAATGCTGCACTGATAAGCTAGCACACTTCTGGATTACAAATGGGAATGCTGCACTAATGAGGTAGCACGCTTCTGGATCACAAATGGGAATGCTGCACTGATAAGCTAGTACCCTTCTCGATCACAAACAGAAATGTTGCACTGAAAGGGCTTTTCTAATGTGAGACATATTGCTCATACTATGGCCTGTGATGAACGCATGTTTGATTACTGTTATTTATATATTCATTACTTATATATTTACATATGTACACTATAAAGGGAAGAGAAGAAAGTAACAAAAATAAAACTAAGAAACAAACAAAATGGGGGAGTGAAGAAGGGAGGATTGAAAATAAAGTAGTTGATGAGATAAAGTAAACCTCTGCAGCTATACAGGAATTACTTGATAGTGTAAGTTGTTGACAGAGGTGGTGTTATCTTATGTCTCCTGTTTGTAAGCATTTATATTTTGTTTGGGTAAGCAGGTGGAATTTCATCTCAGTTTGAAATGTTGGATAAGAAGTTCAGAATAACTGATTCTGAGAGTCTATTTGTGAGAAAAATGTAGATTAGGAATCTAAACCTCTTCTGCAAGCAGTTTGGATGGATGGTACGTCTCTCAAAGGAAACCACTTCTTCGGAACAGACTTTCCATCCACATAAAACAAAGTTTACTCCTGTCTAAATTCAAACACAAGTTTGATCTATGGATGGGAAACAGAACTTACCCCTGGACGGCCTCTTGTACTATTAATGGACAGAGGCAGCTCCTAAATGCTTTATCCCATGCATGAGTCCTGTGAAATTATCAGTAGTATGATCCCAGTTATTCTCGTTAGGGGTAATATATAATCAGCAACCATGGGAGGGGTAAATCCAATCTCTGACCAAATGGGTTAGGTTAATTCATGCAAAAAAAAAAAGGAGCACTGGCTTAGCTTTAAAAAGGACTCACAGAGTCAGCTAGACTAGTACTTACCTATGAACCTGTAAAAATATAGTTGGCAGTTTTTGAAAACTGAAACACAAATTAGATTATGAGATAGTTTGGCAGCTGATTAATTTCAAGTAATTTTTGAGGAAATTCCCCCAGTTGGTCCCCAACCCCAACCAAGTTGATAACCAAAAAAAAGTACTGTGGTTTGTGCTGGACAGAGGCACAGGGAACTAATCTAAGGGCGTGGCAAAAGCCAACACATTCTGGCTAGGCTTATTAATGCCCTTGGGCAGATAGCCTAGTACTTACCTATGAACCTATGAACCTATGAACAAAGAATTATAATTACTCCTTTAGTTTTGCCACATGTACCTACACAAAAAGGAATCATTGAAACAGCAATAATTTCATCTCATAGCTGCTAAAATGACTTCAACACTGCATTCATGCCAATCGACTGTCACTGAGTTGTGGGTACTGATCGGCACCTCTTCTACAGTGACAATTGCACACTTTAATGACACACATCTAGGGGTGCTGCCCCCTTTCCTCCACCTAGATACACCTGTGCCTTTTCATACTCATTAACAAAGTATTCACACAAAGTAGTTGGCATCTCATTAAGAACAGCTATTGGATTATTAAGTTTTAATTCTAGGTATGTGTTTTAATGCTGAGACTCTTTTGAAAACTTTCCAAGCAAAACACCTGGCACAGTACATGCACGATACTGACATCTGAACACCCCCATCTTACAACTTATGCCAGACTTATTATAAAGCTCTTACAAGAGCTAGAGGCTTGTTGTGCAACCTCATCCAGATCAGCATTCTGCTAGCATTATGGTTAAAGCTTTCAAATGATGTCCAGTATTATTTTTGATTTACATCTCTGAGAAAGGATAGGCTGTGTTTGTGAAGGTAGCTTTTGAGAAATGTTGCAGAAGCTATGTTTAAAATTAACTATGGGTATTTTCTAGATGGGGATTAAACTATATGCAGTGACATATGAAAATAGATGGCATTTTTATATTGGCAGTATTACAAATGTCTTTCCTAATATAACATTGGAAATTATTTGAACCAAGCTATTATTGTTCAAATAAAAATTCCAACTTTACTATTCAACATGTAACTATATATTCCAATACTGTCTGGTTTCTATATATTGTCTGAAGTTGAGTTAACTTACAAATGGATTCAGAATTATAAAAGGGTAATTCAATAGTTTAGATAAAAAAGGATGATTTATTATCAAATAACTGCTTTCTAAGGATTAATGACAAGCCTGGGAATATGGTATGTATATCTGGCTTGCTACCATAGTATAGCAAATCAGGATGTATGCTGTTTCGGAAATGTCTTGGTCAGCCAGTAGAAACTAGATATACCGATGAGACAGAGCCATATAAAACTGTAATTAGCACAGAACACATTTATAAAGGTTTTGGCAAAATAACTAACATAACTTGTCAAGATGATGAAGTTGAAATGAATGGGTCACTCCGCTTTTGCTTTTTAAAATGTTGAGATGAATTTTTCTATTTATAAATTAGAAACATATGTAGTGTTTTTTTAATTCTGTTTTCCATATTAAATTGTAAAATGCTGTTGAATTACATGACACTTATGAATGACTTCTGTGACCCTGCATTCTCTGGCAGTTCTTGCCAAAATTCAAGATCCTGAATAATTCTGGCTATTAAAAAAAAAAAACTCAGCCCACCTCCAAAATTCTGAAGGTTATTTTCTCCCATGAATAATTACCATTAATTTTTCATGCACACTCCATCCTTTTCAGGGTTACATCTGAGCTGATCACTCCGTAAATACAAGGCAGAGAACAAATTCTGGATGCGATGCCAGCCAATTAATGCACACACATACACACACACACACACACACACACACACACACACACACACACACACACACACACACACACACACACACACACACACACACACGCTCGCGTGTGCACTGGCAATTTTGTTTTGCAGAAATTCCCATATCAGCATTTCTTTATGATATGGGAGAGAGCCAGAAACCTTGGTGGGGGCTCAATTAGACAGCGCATTGACATGCAGAATCTGTACAGAGGCACCTGAAATGGAAATCAGACTGAAGAACCAAATAGTGTATAGCAACAACACTAAGTGCTGTATTGTTGTACTGGCCTAGACTTATAGAGTTCAGAAAGTGGTGTCAGAGAAAACCATTCATGCAAATCACCAGCAGAGAAGTCAAATGGCTAACTTGCTGAACTGCTTTCCAAGTCCACTTGGTAATCAGTCAATACTGATTAATAAAATGTTGCTCAACTGCAAAATGTGCACGTGCGACTCAATTTAATTTGTGCTGCATTCCTATATCAGGGATCCCTTTCCTTACTTGCCTTGGGTAAATGTTCTGCAGTTCATCAGTGTAGTGCCTGGAGTTTAGTACAAATGGTATTACCATCAGTATAGAGATTACTTCCTGTCTGCATGTTTACCCACTTCCTGAGCACCAGGCAGTTAGTCATCACTTTGAATTTCCAACTGCATGCATTTATAACTATATCTTGTACACATTTCTTAGACAATTCATACAGCAAAGCACTTGTACTTAAAGCATTACTTTCCACAAAAAAACATAACTTACACATCCAGTTCTTAACAAAGATGAATTTATAGTTCATTCTTATTCATTCCACTAAAGATGTACGGAAACAGAGTCCAGAGCTTCTTATTATTGTATTACATCTGCACGGGCTAAGGGAAAGAATGTTAAATTCTTCCCCAAGGGGTCTTGTGTACAAAAATGTCATAAATGGAGACCATGAAATATGACACCAGGCATACAGACAGGGTTGGAAAACAGGATAAGTGCCATGATAGGAAAAGTGTAGGAAGGGAGGAGCTGCTGTAATTTGTTACACTGTATTGTCCATCAGAAACAGCAAGGGGGGGAGATGCCAGCCATGAAGCAAAAATAAAGGAGCAGAATATGATGAAGAGGATGATATACATGGAATTGAGACCTAGCAGGAGCAGAATCGGGCATTACGGACGCTAGGGTAAAGAGGAAGTGAGAATGGATTGAGGTTTTGGACTAGAGGGGCTTCAGACAGTTGGTGCAAAGCTGTAAAGAAAGGACAGACCTCAGGATGTGGTCTGAACCAATGCAGAGGGTATCATGAACTTCCAAGTGAATGTACTGCTAGCCAACAGTGATCCTGCCAGTCTGTGATTTGGAATAGAGGAGAGGTTAAAAATAAAAAAAATATACGACAATGGTCTGCTGTTTTTCAACAGTATATTTAGCTGACATGGGGAGGTAGTCAAAGAAGAGATAGGAAACTGGGAGCAAACTGAGGGAGTAAATAAGGTATATACAGAAGTCAGGGATGGAGTTCTCAGGGATACAAAAAAGGTGGCTATACATTTTTTATTACAGTTTGTTAACTAGGTAGGTGGACTGGTCCAAAGACACTTTTCTGCCATAAGCCAGGCCCAAGAGGCCAAAGACAAAAATTACATGATACATACATAAAAATATTAATAGAAGTAGTTACAGAGACAGTAGTGATGTGCAGTATGTACAAAAAGAACATAAACATAAAAGAAACAGTATATACTCTATGTAGACTAATAAAGTACGCAATTCAACTTTGGTAGATTATTCAAAGAATTATGATGAAATCAAGGTTGCTAGAAAGAGGAGCAGAATTATAGTTAACCTGTATCTTTAAAGCAAGTCCAGGCTGATTCATCTAATAGCTGCATTTTTATTGTGCGTCTAAAGCTGTCTATGGAGTTTAATGATCTTATTTCTTGTGGGAGGTGTTTAACGGCTGCAGGAGTTATTTTGCAGAAGACGTTCTCCTACAGATGATTTAACCCAGGGTCTGATCAGAGATACTGTATACATTTGGTTGTCTCTGAATGAACAGAATAATTCTCTAAAAGTAAAAGGGTTGATATTAGAGGTAGGCAGTATCCTAGGGTGATGATTTTAAAGATCCTAGGGCGATGATTTTAAAGATTAGTCTATTTAGGATCATAGAGACTTGATTTTGAAGAGGCAAACACAGGAAACACTTAAGAAGACAAAAGCTGTTGAGTTCTGCTTCTGGTCAGCAAGACAAACCAAAATATTTTGTTTTCTACAATCTGTAGTTTTTTGGTACTGGAGCTGGAGTGCAGTAATTATGATGAGGACATATTCCAATTTAAGTACAAGTTTATTTTCTGCAATAGCATGGCATGCATTTGGTATTAAGAAGTGACTGATTTTCTAGCCTAGTTTCAATCAGGATGAAACGTTAGCAATTACATAATTTGTGTGCAGTGCAAGTCAAAGGGAAGGGTCAAGCAGTATCTCAAGATATTTCTGTTGTGTAATAAATCGGATTATATTATCTGAATTATCCTTCACAGTGACTGGAGAGCACTCACCCATTTTATGAGGGGTGTCAAACTACATTAAACTAAACATGTTGAGGTTAATAATTAGCTGGTTGGGCATAGTCCAGTTAATTAAGGAAGTGAAGTTAGCTCAAATGGAAGTTTGTAGGTGGTTAGGAGCTCTGTTAGAATCAAGGATCAATGCAATCAGTACATCCACTGTGTACGTTGTAATATTCAGGGTGAGGAGATCATGGATTAAGTTGCTGATATACAGAGAGACTAGTAACGGCCCAAGACTGTTCTTTGGGTCACTCCAGTATTCAGGGTACCTCTATGGGAATAGGAGTTGTTGTTGTAAATCTAAAAGGTGGAGTTGCCAGCTAGTTTTTGAATCAGTCAATTTTAGTAGTGGCAAAGTGATTCTGTGATGCGTTTCTAGTAAGATGCTGTGTTTTGCCTCAGTTTTGAAGGCCCTTGTCATATCAGCAGAGACCTGAAATAGGAAAACTGACATTTCTATTGAAGTAGATAGTGCAGTTTATATTGTAAAGTGCTGTCAGGATGCTGAGGCATTCAGAAATTCATGCTCTTGATTGCAAAGTAGGCATCCCTCTCAACATTCAGCCAGGAAATACCATAAAATATAACTCTTCCTACTATTACTAGGGAACAGGTCCATAATAAAGACCAAGAGCACTGCATTGATGGTCCCAAACAATATGCCAAGATGCCTATAAATAGCATGAACAGTGACCAATCAGGCCATCTGGAATCGCTATTTAACCTTAGCCTCCAAACAGGCGTCATGCCTCACGAATGAAAAATAGCAACAGTCATCCCTCTGCATAAAGGTGTATCATCTACTGACACTGTAAGCTACAGAACCATATATCTCCCTAGTCTAATATGCAAATCCATGGAAAGAATTATTATGGAAATGATCAATAATGACATAGGAAACCTACAGATGTGGGAACCAACCCAATTTGATTTTGGCAAGGGCAAGTTATGCCTCCTCAATCTGGCGGACTTCTTTGAAAAGGTCACCTAAGCAATGGACATGGGCAGAATAGTTTACACTGCCTACCTTCACCTGGCTAAGGCATTTAGTCCAATACTTCACTCCGGGCATTGTTGACAAACTCAAGAGGTTAGGCATAAACTAGTATGTCACCCAGTGGTAGACAACTGGCTCATAGACAGAAGCCAGGAAGTTAGAAATGGGGAAACCACCTCTATAAAGAAGCCAGTCACAAGTGGAGTTCTTCAAGGATAAGTTCTGAGACTGCCCCTGGATGGATTTACTTATCTGAAGTCAAGGCCAATGTTAAGGACCTCTAGATGACCAAATATGTAGATGTTCCCAAATTAGGAGCAGTTATAGACTTCCCCACTGTCACTAATGCCCTCCAGGAAGGGCTGGCAGAGACAAAATAAATTGTGTCAGAGCCATGAACTAATACTAAATGTCAAAAAAGGCATAATATTATCCTTTGGGAAGTCATCCACCCCTGGCAACTATCATGTTGACAACACACCCCTAATAGTAGACTCAGTAGTCTGGGACTTGAGGGCACATGTAGAAAGTAATCTAACCTTTGATCATCATGTATCTGCAGTGGTGGGGAAGTCACTCTATGTCGTGCAACTTATATACAAAAATATGGCATCTAGGCCAAAGGAAATCACTCTTCCACTATACTTAGCATTCATCAGACCTATCATTGACTACAGTGCTCCCCTTGGTGTGTACCTAACCAAGCGCATCCAACAACTGGAACATCCACAGAGGTTTCTCATCAAAAGAATACAGAGCATAAGTAAAATGCCCTATGCAGACTGCCTCAAGGCCTTATCCCTGTACACTGTGTCCTACAGGCTGTTGACATGAGATCTATACCTGGCATATGAGCCATTGTTGGCCACATCTCTGATGGCTCTCCAGCATATACATAAAACCAACAGCACCGAAATTATTTGTTTTAAAGACTTAATTCTTGGCTGTGATATAAATAGAACCTGCTGTAGATAGAGGTATATATCCCAGAGACTATCCCTTATCTAGAACAGGCTCCCCATCCATGTGAATCAGAGCTTCTACCAATCCCAATTCAAGTGTAACTTGAACAGCTGGATGAGAAACTGGAAATTCATCCCTGGTTTGGCATTGTTTCTCTAATGGGCATAGGCAGTCTGTAAATGGTTTATCTCCCAGGCCCCTGCTTGAAAAAGTTTCATATCCCAAGCCCCTGCTTACACTTATCAAGGGTACCAGAATTTGTCAGAGATCTGGGATGCATGATTAGGCTTAAAAAGGACCTAGTAATTGTTAGCAAAGTAAGCACCTATGAAGCTATAAATAATTTATAGAGTATTTTCTCCAGTACTTTAGCTTGTGGGTAGATGTGTGAGATCTGTGGCCTGATATCTTAGAGGTTAATTGACAGGATCGCTAACTAGTAGACCCGGCTGCAATACCTGGCTGAGGAACAACAAGGCAACAATTGCAGCAGCAGCAGTGTTGGTGCAGAAGAAATGCCTGTAAGCTGCTTTTGTAATCTATGCCCTAAAATCTCCATGGGGTCTTTCCATACAGTCATCATAAGTCAGGGCAAATTCAGGAGCCATTGCTTACTTGTAGATATAGGAGATTGGTCTGCAGCTATTTCTTTCTTTTGATGTAGAAACCTTAGGTAAAGGGATAACTACTGTATTTTTAAAAGTTAGTGGAAATGTTCCTGTGCAGAGTGAAGGCTGTAGATATGAGTGAGAGGTTTTGAAAGGTATGCTGTTGCCATTTTGAGAAAAGTGTGGACCAAGGTATAGAATTTGGCTGCAGAAGTGGGCTTGACCTTTGACAGAAGAGGCTGAGTATCTTTGGGTAATACTCCATGGAAGGAAAATGTTGGGTATAATCTGCCAGGATGTATTGTTGTGGGATAGCAATGGATTGTCTATTAGTAAGGGGGGACTGTTGACAAGATATTGAATGGAATCAAGTAGGAATGTCTTGTAGTTTTCTCTAACTTTGGCTTCATTTACTATATTTGCATTTTGCAAGGAGTTGGATTGTCTGTGATTTTACTGTAAGTTGTTTGATGCAATCTCAGAAATATTTGAGAGAGGAGAATGAATTTTCCTGAATGCATCTGAGATAGGAAACATTAGCTGCATTTACTGTTAGTCAGGTTTGCTTTCTAAGATCTAAGCACGCTGCACGGTGATTATAGTTATCTGGGTCAGATTTCCATTCAGTCCTTGAAGCGTCTTTGTTGCATTATCATTGGAATTATTGCACGAGTGATCCAAGGGAGTAGCTGTCCTCAGATGTCCTCAGAATTTTCTGCAAGTTATAGGGAAAATGTTGCCCTGGATTTTTACTAATGTATGTTAGGGCCAGAGTTTGGTCATCTCTAATATATATGTCTGATAAGTCAATGTTCTTTACTGTTTTATCCAGTACGGCATTCTTTGATTCTTATATAGGTCTACCTGTGATGATTTGAGGAGGGATGTTTAAAGTTTTAAATGACCAAAAGGAGGTCATTGAAGCTATTGAAAGAATAGTAATCAGAGTGCACCGATGTTTTATTACAATAGCATATAAAGTGGAAATATTCCCCATCTGAATGTTTGGTCACGTTATTTGGTTGTCAAGTTGGTCAAGTCCAAGCTGAAGAAAATCTATACAAATTTTTGTGGATTTGGGACAGGTAACATTTAATTGAAGTCACCTAGGATAATAGTATTTTTTAGCAGTTTCATGGGCAAGTATTGGGCCATTTTAAGCCTAGCTAACTTTTACCAGAGGTGAGAATCAAACCCTACACTTTGTGTGTGTGGCAAGCACCTTAATATTTATACCAACTGCCATTTCATTTCAGTATTCTATAAGGTGGGGATAGATGAGGAAGTGGTATAAAGATTCTTACTATGTGTAGTTGCTTATAGTAAGTGTGGTGCTGACCCAGTTTGGGTTTGCAGACTTGGCTGCACATATTACAAAGAGCTTCAAGATTTGTATTTTTTTTTGTATTAGAAGGGAGGTACAACCTCCAGTTCTTTCCCCTAGTCATCTGTTACTATGGATTTCATGGTTTGAGTCGCTATAGGGGAAAGGGAAGAAATTATTTTTAAGTCATGTGTCAATAATTGCAAGTATGTTTGGTTGTTTATGTGGTAACCATGCTTCTAGAATGCTCCATTTGTTATGGATACTGGTAATATTTAAGAAGATGAGTTTAAGATTGTTTAGTTGGCTTGAAGGCAGGGGTGACTGTATATTGGTACCTGCTGGAGGGCCTGGATTTGGTTGGATACCTCCAAATTTAAGTAGTTTAGGAGGGTGTAGTACAATCAAATATAATTTAGATGAATGGATGGAAAACTAATAATTCCCTTTGATTTATCACCCCATGTCCCTCATGGATAGAGAAAACAAGTAAATATCCCAACATGTTGTTGTTCCGTCTACCTCCAAGTCATTTATACAAAAAATATAAGGCCTGAAAACTACCATAGAAATGTAAGGCTACATTTCTCAAGATCCTCACAGATCAATAGCCTAGCAAGTACTTATGAACCTATTAACCTATAATTTGGCTTGAATTTTTGTAAAGGATTGGGACCTGAGTTTTATTTTTGTTGGATGTACAATTGTATTAGGAATTGCCTGCATCTTGGTATACATCAGTGCTGAGGAAAGATTTTTTGAGTAAGTTGGGTGGAAAAATTGTGACAGAAATGAATTTGTGATGATGACTGAGGTCAGTGTCTCCATATGGCGGACCCTATGAATGTGTTGCCAGGAAATGTTTTGTAAAATGTTCCCAGGTGAGGAGGTGCTTAGGAGTCAGGTTTGGGAGTAGAGGTGGTTTGCTTAGAGTTTGAATGCTTAGTGGATATAAGAGAATTACTGAGATTTATTTAGTAATATTACAAAGCTTTGGTGTAATGGAGATACTTAGAAGAAAATTGTGGAGACGTAGCAATCCTTGCAACCACTGTGGTAGGGAAGTTACCAATAGACTGTTACAATGGACGAGTCGATCGGATGAGTTATTTTTAGTTTTGCAATGTGATAGATAGGCGGCCAAGTTACCTAACAGAGTTAGCTAATTCGTACAACCTTCTGAACTGGAATATAGTGTTGACTGGTTTACTGATTTGTGGGATTGAAATGCTGAAAGTGGAAAACACTGATATAAAGAGAAATGGTTTAATCTCAAAGTTTTTTGACAGGTGGGTGAAGGAGTGAGTGGGTGGAAGTGAGATTGACTGGATACCAATAAGGAAATGATACAAAAATAGATGAAAAAGGGGGTACAGTGGGGAGCAAAATAAAGCAACACTTAGCATGGTGGAACATAACATGACCTCACCAACATTCTCAATAGAAACAATCAGCGACAATGGGGCATGGGGAAGAACTGCAACTACACAAGAAAGAACTATGCTGGTGGATGCTCAGATGTGTCATTGTTACTGAAAGCAAATATATAAAGGGATGCTAGAATAAGATTCAACAATGGGGGTTATACAGCTTCTGTATGAAAGCTGTTTACATGCTTGTACTTCAGAGTAGGGCAGAGTAAATTAATGTCACTGACAGGACAGACAATAGAGCAAGGTTTACAGGGACTCCCACATCTACTTGCAATTATCTCGCATCAAAGGTTGCCAGTCCTATAAAATGATGAAACTTAGCAGGGAGAGTAAAAGGGGAAAAATAGCTAGCTCAAGGGTAACAGTGCTTTCCTGCCTTAGTAGTTTACCAAACACTGTAGATTTGAACAATATGGCAGTTATTGAAATGACTTCCCAGTTCTTATTATACAGCTAGGTATAATTCAGGTCAGCAAGCAATTGTCTGTTGGATGGTAGCAGTCCTTTGCAGTTTAGTGTTAGGGTTTGTAAGAACCTAAGGATCGTAAGATTTCCACTGAGGGGTCCCAGGCTTCTCATAAAGTAAAGAGTTAAAGAGGACTCAGCACAAAAAAGTTCTGGCAATGTCTTGTAAAGGTACAGCAAATGCAAACAATAGTGACTGGTGTGAAGAAGTTGGCAACAACGTAAAGTACAGTCGTGCAGCAAAAGGAGTGGAATAAAGCAAAAGGCAAACCTGCAGCAATGAGTCTGCTACTCAGACTGGAATAATTGCTCAAAGTATTCTGCCAAGGCTTAGCAATAGAGGAACAGAGAGACAAGCATTTGTTTTGGTTGGAAAGGAATGCTTTCTCTTATTAGGGGAGCATGTTCAGTAATGTAGGGCAATTTGCAATAAGGTCGGTAGAGTTCCATTTGCAGCAGTAATACCTTACTTATTCCATTTGTTTACAAACGTGAGAATAGCAATTAGGACAAAATATAAGGCTTATTGGGGGGCATAATACAAGGAGACTAAAAAAAAAGACAACAAGGCTGGTGAGGCTGCAAAGATAAAGGTAAGGTGAGTTAGCAGAATGAATTTAAAAGATAAGTAAAGGCATTTTGTGTACATAAAGAAAGAAAGGTGAACAAAACTGGTGAGGAAGATCAGAGAAACTGGTACTGAGTGAATACTTTGTTTCAATCTTCGCAAAGAAAAGCAACAGGGAAGTACCATGCTAGGATAGAGGAGGCACTACATGGGTGTAGTGGTGGACAGAGCCAAGATATACAGGAAGATGGTATACAGGGAACTGAGTGCTCTTCGAGAAGATAGAGAACAAGGACCAGATTGGATACCTCCAACAGTCCACAAAAACTTAAAGTGTGTTTACAGACTGTCCATAGATCTTCGACACAGCACTGGCAGTTTACATATACCAAAAGGGGAGGTAGCAGAAAAGAAATCTAGGAAACTATAGGTCTATTAGTTTAACAACAGTATAAGAAAAAGCCACAGAGAAAATCCTGAGGGAAAGAATGGAAGCATTTCCATAGGGTAATAATCTACAGGGAAGCAACCAACATGGGATCACTAAAATGAGATGTTGTGAGGCAAACAGGATCCAATTATGACTGAGTTATAGAACAGGCTGATAGGGAGACTAACAGTAGCCGTGATCTATCTGCACTTCAGTGAGGCCTTTGGCCTGGTCTCACACAAGTTGCTGAAAGGAAAACAGGCTGGGTTGGTATAAGACAAAGACTGAGGAATTATACAACTGCATGGATGGCTAGTAGGAAAAAAGGGTCATGGTCACTGGGACCATAACAAGAAACTGGGAAGTCTGCCCTGGTCCAAAATTCTTCAGTGTCTTTGTCTTGGACATAGCTGAGAGAACAAATAACAAGATTAGCCTGTATGCTGACATCAGAAAGACAGCTGAAGTGGAGGATGAGAAAAGGGTCTTGCAAAGGATTTGGAAAGGCTTTTAAAGTCAGCGAGAAGGCTGCAGCTGAGGTTTAGTGTAAGCAAATGCAACATTCTTTGCTTGGGCCACTACTACCCTTTTGTGAAGTATTAGCTGGAGAGTTCAGCACTTGGCAAAACAACAAAAAAATGATCTCTGGATATTGATTTCCACTGGATTCGACCACTATGATCAGAATAAGAGCGCAGTAGCAAAAGTAACCATAATGTGGGGGCATATCCTCAGGAGTACAGACTTCAGGAGCAAAGACATAATGCTCCCACTCTACAGCGAATTGGGTCAGATTACAATCCTCAGGTCGGCAAGCAATTCTGGAGCCCACATAAGGAAAGCAACATAACTCTATTAAAGGGAAAACAGAGGAAAGCTACCAGAAGGTGTGTGAAATGCAATGGAAGGATTATCACTAGAATGTAAAGGAGCGAGAGCACTTCCCAGCTGAGACAAGATGGGACGGGAGGCATTATATTGGTGTACAAGGTCATGTCAGGGAAATATGAAGAGGTCATTCTGAACAAAAAGGACAGAAAGAGGAGAAGAGGGCACACACAGAAGATTGTAAGGACTGACTAGTCCCTGGTTCTTCAAAACCCTTTTATTTTCCAGATAGAGAGAGAGAGAGAGAGAGTTATGAACCCATGAAATGAACTACTTGAATGGGTGGTGAATCTGCAGAGGCATTTAAGATGGTTTGGAGAAGGTGAGAAAAATATGGATAAAGGAAAGCGATTAAATAACTTAAAAACTCTGAGTAGTCACATCTGTTTGTCTCTTGCTGTTAGGCAAATGTAATGTAAAATGTGAAGTTTTATCACATTTTTTTTTATTTTAATTTGCTAAATATGGGTACATGCACACAAACAAAGGTGGCATATAACACACATGCACACACAGACATATATGGGCACAAAACTGACATACATTAGAAGTATTTTGAAACTAGAGTACCTTAAACAATAGCTGTTTATCACATTTTAAACCATTCTGTTAAATTATTTCTTTAAACAGTTTTACACTACACCCAACAGATGATAATGTTTGTCTTTCTCAATGTTTTTCTACCCTAGGGCCTGGTACATTACTCAGCAATGTGTTTACTTTGGCAGTTCTAAAATAAATTTAACAATATTACTATAGCAAATATTCATTGTTTAATGCATACTTTAGTTCTCATGTGAGCAACATCCACATGTACAAGAAAAGAGAACAAGAAAGCAGAAGTCAGTTCCTTCCTCGTTTCTGTTAAATAATAATACAATCTGTATCAGGACACCATTTTCTTCCATGATTTTCCCAGAAAAGTTTAATTTCAGATCCCCCAGTGATTGAAAAAAGAAATAAATTAACACTAGTCACTAGTGTGACAACTGGGGAAATACATTTTAAAAATTCTATGTAAACATCCATTAAAAAAATAAACTTTAAATTTCTTTTCAGTCTGCTAGTCAATATTTTATTCTCAGAAAATTACTGCACATTCTTATATATGGCTCTTTGAAATATGCTGTAGGAAACTGCACTGGAAATTATTTACATAAAGATGATAAAATGCTTCCCCTAGGATGTATTCCTAATTATTTATGATAACATTTTGCAAGGGAGACCTCAGATATACCTGTTGTACCCTTGAAAAGTTTTAATCTCATTTCATTTCACACACTCACAATTTATTTACTAAAATAACATACAAAACATTATCATATTTCTGCTCAAATTATATTGAGCCAACCTTATTTGTACAACTCATATGATATCTTAATGAAAACTATAGGGATATCCTTAAAAACTGTCTTCTGTGCTGCTTGCATTTAGTCTGCCACTTTGTTAATGCACAGAGGGTTCCATATGTTTGCCTAAATCTACACGGAATCATATTCTTCCTTTACTTTGCTGGTACCTGGCGAACAGCTCTACGTTTAGCATCTCAGGCAGCAGTACATATGGCCCATTGTCAAGGTGGTCGTTACATTCTTCCTTTGTTGATACAATAGCAAACCAGCGCATTAGTTCATGCAACTCTCTCTCTTTACAACCCATACATTACCATCCTTACCGAAATCTGGTTGAAACCACATATACCAGGCACAGAAATCCCCCCCCCCCCCAGCCACGATATTATTAGAGCTGATAGACTAGAAAAGACTGGAAAAGAAGGGTGGTGTGGCAATTCTCTTCAAGAATTTACTCAAATTTCAACCTGTAAACTTAAGTTTCACTAACATAAACAATGCAGGGCTACTCCTAACTAGATTACAACTAAACCAAAACAAACATATATGTGTAATAGCTGTCTACATTTCTCCAGGGAGCAATTCCTCTACAATCGAAGACATTCTCCAAAATTTTACAAACACTATAACACAGGAAACCATTATTTCAGGAGACTTCAATTCTGACTGGATGACATGTAATTCAGACAACCCCAATAACTGCTTAAACCTCCATGGCTTTTCTCAAATGATTCATTACCCTTCTAGAACTGATAAGAAAACAAATAAACAATCTATTTTGGACTGGTTTTTAACTAATAAACCCCACTATTGCCTAATAGCTGGGTGTCTACCAGATCACTTAAGTGATCAGTTTGGGACCTACTTACTAAGAAACCACAGTACAAAACTAATCAACTATCGCCAAGTCCGTAACAAAAAATTCTTGAGAAAATGGACTGGTCCCCTCTTAAGCAACTACCCCTAGATGTTGCTGTACAACACTTCAATGACACCTTCCTTACTATTCTAAACAGAATTGCACCTCCAAGAACTGTTCATGTTAAGACTAACTATACACCATGGTTAACCTATGAGGCTCGAACTCTCCTGAAACAAAGAGACAAAGCATGGCAATCTTGAGCTAAAATAGAACCCTCCAAAACCATATCACTTACCAGCAGCTTAGAAATAGTGCCAAACACCAAATTAAATTAGACAAACAACACTACTATTCTAATTTGCAATGGGAACATAGAACAAATCCACAAAAATTCTGGAACACAATCAATAACATACTTCACCCTGGTCAAACCACACACCACCAACTTACCTGATAATACTAACAATATTACTGAACAATTTAACATCTTTTTCACTGAAAGTGTATTTGCTCTGACTAAGAATAACAAATCTCTCACAATACTAACACCCAGGACACCAAACAATGTTGCTGATTCATTCTCATTTCAAACAGTCACAAAACGAACTATTGCAAAATTATTAAAGAAGTTGAAACCCACCTCTCTGGCAGCAGATAACTTGCCAGCAGGATACCTAAAATTAACAGCAGATGTTATTTCCTTCCCTGTGTCAATTCTTATAAACCACTCTATAACAGAACAGTATGTCCCAACTAATTGGAAAATTCCATACATTACACCATTACACAAAGGAGGTAAGTTAACAGAATTAGCAAACTACTGGCCCATTGCTATACTTTCAGCACTTTCTAAAATTCTGGAAAGATGTATTCACTTCCAACTTCTTAAACACCTGTTAAACAATCTCCGCTCATCATCACAGCATGGATTCTGACCACAGCACAACTACAACTCTTCTAAGTTTCACTAACGCTATAAATAAATTCAGAGATGATGGCAAAATAGTGTACTCAGTGTTTTTGGACATGTATAACGCATTTGATACAGTTTCCCATCGTAAGTTACTGTCCACTCTAAAAAATCTCATTATCAACTGTGATGCTGTCAACTGGTTTCAAAGTTATCTACCTAGCCACCAGCAAAATGTGAAACAGAACCAGGATCTATCCTCACTCCTTCCAGTTGCACTTGGGGTCCCTCAAGGTTCAATACTGGGGCCCCTCCTTTTCAGCATTTTCATAAATGAACTTAATACTGCCTCCTCTCAAGTATTATACAATACACAGATGATTCAACCCTCATATGTGCAGCATCCACAATAACTCAACTTCATACAGTTACACAAAAGGCTTTTTCAGATATTGAAACTTGGCTAGCAAATTTACAACTCATTCTCAACCCTAATAAAATTAAACTTATGATCTTTCATCCATCTAAACCTGCTACCCTCCCATCTAACTTTTATATCACTGCCAGCAATAATATTAGGATCTTCCTAGATTCCCAAACAAAACTATTAGGTGTTATAATCGACAACAGACTGAAATTTGACATACACAGTTCTAACAAAAAGTTCATAAGAAAATAGGAACAATGTATAGAAGCAAAAAATTCTTAACAGACACTGCAAGGATTTCCATAGCTAGAACTCACCTTCTCTCCTCACTTTTATATACCCCCCCCCCATACTCACCAATCTCAAAAAGTCAGAACTAAGTAAATTGGAAGCATGTTACAGTAAGACTGCCAAATTTGCAACAAATTCCACACATTCAATGCATCACTGTCAATGCTTAAAAAAATCTTCCTTGGTTACCACTACCTCATGTTCTGAACCATATCCAATTAATAATTGCTCACAAAATAATGCATAATCCTGAAAATATACCTTCTCTAAAAAATCTTCTACAACCCTACTCTAACATTTGTACTCTTCGATCATCTAACAAAGACTTACTCCAAGTATCCAAAGTATCCAACACAGCAGGCAACTCTCTTTACTCTAACTTTGTTGCAAAAAATTGGAATACCCTTCTACATAGCATTAGATCCATAAGCAACCTTAACTGATTCGCAATATCTGTCAAAAGACACATATGAATCTTGGCTTTGTGCATATAATACTCCAGGTTGAATAATAACATAAACATTACTTATACATTTTTTCTAAGTATTACCTCTATTAACCTATCTCGTACAGCAATACTACTCCTGTATAAATAGTTACATTCTTACCTACAATGCTCAACTGAAGTTTTATTAACTATTCTATACTTGCTTAAGTGAATCTCTTTACCTAGCTTCCTAACTTATGGTATGCTCTTCCACAAACATAAATTAAGACATGGATTGTTGTCATCTGTCAAGTGTTTAATACCTTGTTCTACTTAACTATTGTGTTTATTTTTTTTACATTATTATCTTTCAAATGTGTTTACATTTATTCTGTTAGCATTATATTATTCTTTTGTGATGATTTGTATATAAATTATGACTGGAACTTTTCTCCTCGGGCCTCTGCTGACAATGGGCACTGTCCCAGTCGGACCATCCCGGTAAACAAATGTAAAAATAAAAATAAAATAAATAAATATTTTCTAGATATCATTCTTGAGTCTTAGAATAATTTACAAAATATGATAATTGAAATACATAGAACTGCCTATTTAATCCACGGAGCACTACATTAAACCTGTAACTTAACTTTGCTTTCATTTTTACTAATTCTAAGACAGTATTCCAGTTTATCTGACTTCAGACTCAGATTTTCTTTCCATTCATCTTTTTTTCTTATTATTAGACATGCATTGTGCTTTCCGTGAGCTTCTAACTTTTTCATGTTGTGGGGGGAAAATGCATTTTGCTCCTTACAAAATAGGATTGCTTTCACTTCAGTTGATATACCTTCCCAATTAGAATAGTATCCTCATTTGTTTTCAGGAAGTGCCACCTATTTAACATAATTCACTTCTGTAGTTAGGTTTATCCATTGTTTATTTAAGCATAGTTTATGAACTGTTTTAGTTCTATGTAGTACATATTTAATACATACCAAGAGTATCATCCAAATATCCATCTAACCATTTCTTAAACCGCTTGGCCTTTTGACTGCTTTACTGGTAACAAGCATGAAAAACATGCGTTAGATTTGCCTTTCCCCAGAAAAGATCTCCATTTTATTATGTTGATCCTGCAGGCAAGCTTAGAAATATAATGTTTTCTTGTTTTTTATGTTCCATAGGGCCTGCTCTCAGTGGCCTATGTCAGACAGGCTTCCAGTGAGATGAATTAGGGAGGCATTCTCACCAGGTGCCTAACCACATTAGCTGCTTCCCTTTATCCCAGCATAGCAGTTGTTATACTCAGAGATCATCGCACATAGCTGAGTTTTTCCCTCTATCAAGGTGTAAGCCCCTCTACTCTTCAAAAGAATGTAATTTCTGCTACTTTTATACATGATCGCATCTATTCATCCACAACACAAAGCTGATGATTATAGATGAGTGGAGGACAGGGACAAAACCTGGCAATTAAGCCAGACCTCCATCCTATGACACTCTTCATACATCACTACCACAGCTCGGTGTAATATCTATAGCAGCTCCTGTGATCCTCTTACCGTCACTCATGAATAAACCACCAGATGCACTTCTGCTTCTCCAAATAAGGTAGTTCTCCATCACCTGCAGAAAATAATCCACTCTTTTATTTTTTTGGGGGGCGGGCATGACCTCTGATTTACCGATGCTAACTTTCATTCAAGCTGTTGTACACTCAGCAAATTAGCATGGCAGTGTTTCACTGGCAGGGTTTCATTCATTATTGGAATTAACCAGAAAATCACTAAGCCATGCTAACTTGTTGTGCAACACCAAGCACTGCATAATTTGTTTACTCTGAATAAAGATACAATTCTGTGAACTCCAGACTAAATTCTATAAAACCTTGGCTGCCATAAGACATTTTGCCCATAAAAATCATGAACAGAACAGGAGACAAGACACACTATTAGTGGAATCTTCTCCTTGCCATGAATGTATCTGCTGCAACTTCATGAATGCAGGCACAACTATTAGGTTCATAGGTTCATAGGTTCATACTAGGCTATCTGCCCTAGGGCATTTATAAGCCTAGCCAGAGTGTATGTGGCTTACACCACCCCTTAGGATGAGAATACTACGCCCTTTAGGGTTTAGTACACTATGCCTCTGTGTAGTAGTGACACAGAGATGACCCCCGGGGTAAACCTACGATCTCCCATCCACTCGTCGAGATTTCTCTTGAATAGAGTCAGTGAGGGGCTCTGCCTAACATGGACTGGGATTCTGTTCCAGAGTGTAGGGAGCCTCTGGGTTATGAATCTGTCCCTCCAGCACGTTCTATTTATTTCTGTGTTGAGGTTTAAGTCACTTGTTCTCGTGGCTCTGATGGATTTGGATTTTCTAAGGTGGAGCATGTCCATTAATTCAGGATTGGACATGGCCTTGTACATCAGGCACAGATCACCTCTGAGTAAGCGGCATGCGACTGAATAGAGCTGGAGTTTTATCAGTCGGGCAGCATATGACATATGTTTAAGACCCTTTATCCTCTTGGTGAGGAACTTTTGGGATCTTTCCAACTGCTGCAGGTGTCGGGTGAGATACATCCCAAATGGGGCATTGTACTCAATCATTGGCCTGATAAGAGAAGAGTACAGGGGCACAATGACCTCTCTTGATCTAGATGTGAAACCCTTCATGATAAGGTGGGCAATATAGAAGGTCTTCCTAACCACTCTGGCAATGTGAGTGTCAAATGAGAGGTTACTGTCAACCTGGGTCCCTAGGTCCCTGATTACCTCTTCCGTACTTAATGGATTACCGCCTATGTGGTAATTTGTCGGTACCTTGTTTTTCCCAAAGGGTATGACTATACATTTTGTGGCGTTCAGCTTAAGGCCATGGCTCTGGCACCAATTATCCATTTCTATGAGGCCTCTCTGAAGGATATTTGTGTCCGCTGGAGTATCAATTATGGCGCCCAGTTTGCAGTCATCTGCGAACTTTGTCAGCCACAATGCTCCTATGTTTGCCTGTACCTCGGAAAAATAAATGCCAAACAAGAGGGGTCCCAGGACTGAGCCCTGTGGGACACCGCTTGTGACTGGCTTAGAGTCTGACATAGCTCCAGCAACTCTGACCCTGTGGGTTCTGTCCTTGAGCCAGTTTGCAACCCATCTTGTGACATATGAGTTTATATTTAAGCTGGTGAGTTTGTCTATGATGCCCGAGTGGGGTATTGTGTCAAAGGCTTTTGCAAGGTCAAGGTAGGCTGTGTGAACTGCCTTGCCCTCATCAATGGCCTTAGTGACTGTTTCAAAAAAGTCAACCAAGTTCAAAAGGCAGGATCTGCCCTTGACAAAGCCAAATTGGGTAGGATCCAATGTCTGTAGGTCCCCAATGTCTTTGTTTATGAGTTCCATAATGATCCTCTCCATAGCTTTGCAGACCAGGCTCATCAAGCTTATGGGGCGGTAATTTCCAGGGTCCGTAGAAGCACCGCCTTTGTGAAGTGGGACCACTGTTGTCGTACGCCACTCTTTGGGTACATATCCTGTAGTAAGGCTAAGATTAAACAGCAGCCTTATGTGTGGGTTTAGTTCCTCTTGGAGTTCATGTAGCACACAGCCCGGGACACCATCTGGTCCCATTGATGCTGTGTTTTTAGCTTTAGAGAGGGCGGCTCTCACCTGGGCATCTGAGATGTTAGGGAGGCTACACTCTGCTGGGATGGTTATTTCTCCTTTTGGGGGGGGGAGGAGAAATTTGCACTGAACCTGTCTGCCAGAATGTTGGCAATGTCAGTGGGTTCAGTGTATTTTGTGTCATTTTGGACTAACTCTGAGCATATCTGGGAGTTTCCACCCAGGTTTCTAACATAGCTAAAGAAAGCCTTGTGATTGTCTTTTGTGTCTTTTGCGATTTTTCTCTCAAAGTTGGCCTTGGATGATTTTATGAGTGATTGTAGTTTTTTGCTAGTACTGATCATAGATGCTTTCCCTTTTAGGGATTTTGCTCTGTCATGTAGTAGCTTCCTCCTCCTGTTGTAAAGTTTGTTTATGGCTGGGGTCCACCAGACCGGGCGGGATTGCATGATCCATGCATTCTTGAAGGTGCCCATAGAAGGCATTTGCAAAAGATTCAGCAGTGTGGGTTGTGGTTTCCACTGGCCCAGGGGCCTTGAAAGATACCACTTCAGTCTTAAGAAGTGTGAAGTTTGCTTTTGAGAAGTTCTTCACTATGGTCTTTTGTGCAGGGGGTGGGGGTGGGATGTGGATTTCCAGTGAGATTAATTTATGGTCTGATCTTACCAAAGAGGGATGTACTTCTGGTGTGGAGCATTTTGTCCCCATGTTTGTGATGATCAGGTCTAGTATATTGTCTCCTCTTGTGGGAATGGTGACTAGTTGTTCCATTGCATTTGAGTTTATGAATTCTAGGAACCTTTGGGCTAGGGTGTTGGGGCTTGAGTAATGTTCCCAGTCTTTGTTTGGGTAGTTTAAGTCTCCCAAAATGATGGTATTTGAAGAGACATTCATACTCTCCAGTGTCTTCAGGAAGGCTGTGTGGGGTTCCTGAGTTTGAGAGGGTGGTCTGTAGCATGCTACAAACTGTAAGGCAGTTTTGCCTATGGTTAGTTGCACCTGGATAGTTTCCGATGCTTCGTGCATTGCCACTAACCTGGAGGTGTGGGTATCTTTGATAAAAATGGATACTCCCCCTCCTTTTGTGGTTCGGTCCAAGTTTTGGGCCGGAAAGCATGATATGAGGTAAAACCTGATAGTGCTGGGGTGCTCTCAGGAGCCTTGAACCAGGTTTCAGTCACTGCACAGACATCGATGTTCTCCATACTGAGGAGGGCTTCGAGGGCGTGCATCTTGAGGTTTAGACTTCTGGCATTGAGCAGCATTACCCTTAGTTTTTTTCCACTTGTGTTTTCTAGGGAGGTAGGTTTGTCATTTGAGCCTTGCCTAAAAAAGGCACTATGGGGGTGGCAAGAGCCTTGGCCAATATCCAGAAGCCCAGGGGTGACAGGTGCAAGCCATCCCTTGCGAAGCAGCGTGACTTGTCAAGCATGTCATCCCAAGCAGACAGACACTGGATCCCCTTAGAATGACACCAGTAATTAAGCCAATTGTTAAAACTGATCATTTTGTCTTTGTACTGTGGCATCATTCTTGGTGAGGGTAAGATGCTGCTCAGGGTCAGGGTCATACCGGCCTGGGCTACATAATCAAAGAGCTCCTCTATGTCTCTTTTCATGTAGTCCAGGGAGGTACATCTCAGGTCGTTCACACGGGCATGTACAATGACTGAGTCATATTTCTACTTGCTGTGGAGTGATCTGAGTGCTTGCGTTATGTGGCGGATTCCAGCTCCCGACAGGCAGCTTACTGTGACCCTCTCCTTGTTCAGTCTGGTGAGCGGGATGTCAGTGTGCCTGACTATGGAGTCACCTATTACAAGTGTTTTTCAAACACAGTGACTATATTGTAGAAAGCAAGGATCCTGGGTCACTGTACTGTTGTAGCATGTCTCACAGGATCACCACTCATTCTAGTACAAATTCTGGCCTAAAACAATAAAACAATGTGACAAAACTAAGAAACTTAAGGCCCACTCCCTGCTGTACTGCTTTCATAGTAGTTGAACATGTCAAAACAGAGTACTGCATGCTTTTCCTCTGAATATTTAAATGTGGTCATTCTTCATAATTGACTGTAACTGTCACACTATGATGACTATGTCTTGTGTTTATATTGCAGCACTTTGTTTCTCTTTATGACATCTGTGTGGTAGATATAAGGCTCCTGTATCTTCACTGTTATTTGGCTCCCTTGTGTGATGTATGCTCTGCATGCCTCCAACAAGCTTTTGTTTCTCTGTGTCACCCTGAAGAGTTTCAGGTGTGCTTGGTGCTTATCCATGTGCTAAAACGCATGGTCAGGGTCTGCTACAGCTACAAACATATGTATATGTAAAGAGGGGTCCGGACTATGAGGACTACCGTAGCAATGCAGTTTTGCACATGACTATTTATTACCGTTAGATTTTAGGGTACCTGTTATTTCAATGCAGCAAAGATGTACCTGTGTTACCCACTACATTCCTTTACCTTAAAAGTTACAATGACTTTGATTCTGTGCAACTGCGTTGATCCCTTCCCTTGGCGTTGTATTGCTGGGAATTGGCTATGTCAGTGCTTTTCACTTTGCACCATGAATATGCAGAAACTCAGAAAGCTCTTTTGATGGTTTGGTACTTTATTATTCTGAGTTTCTGAGCCATACATTACACTGGCATTAGTAACTTTCACAAGTATAGATCAGTCATTCGAGGATCAGAAATGTTATGATTCTCAGTTTAAAGTTTCTAAAAAGGGATCTTGAAGTCAAAATGTTGCCATACTTATTAATTTTGGTTTGCTTCATCTGTACTTTTTTGTGCGTGAACAAAAGCAGATATGTTGTTTTAGGAATGTACATGTGTAATAATTTGTTGATAACAAACAGTGCCATGATCTTCTCTAGTAAAAAGTATAATGAAATCTGAGTTTTTTGTCCGATGTACCACAGAAGCAAAACTGTTAAAACGTTTGATTACAGGTACACTATTATGAAATAAAGATGTATGGATATGTAGCCAACAGCACAATATAGGTTTATATGCATTCTGTATAAACCCTTGGAAATAACCATGTATTTTCATATTTCGTTGGATTACATGTTTACAGCATATCTAGATGAATACCACAAGTTTATTACACCTTAATTTAGTGCAGAAGACTAAGGCTATGGACTGTTAATAAGATGCTACCTGTAGTCTAGGGTTTGATTCCTCTACCCTACCTACATTTCTCTACTGTGGGACTCTGAGCAAGTCACTTATCCAGAGAGTGCTCTGGGATAATAGAAAAAATACTCTGTTCTCTTCATTCAGTACCCTGGACTACATTAGTAACTACCTATTAAGTGTATAACATTAATATTATATGATATTAAGTGCTTAGCACTAGTATACAATTCGGTACAATCTGAAGTACACATTACTACAGTTAATGCTTATTCTATTTTCTATATTCATGCATAGTTTGAGATTGCAAACAGAAAGATTAGCTAGTGTATGTACAGCAATTTCAAACAAACATTACTCCAGAAAATAGGATGCTTTCCCACTGTATAGACAGCTAGCAAAATCCCCTTTGGAATATTCTGAGAAAGCCAGGAGATTCAGTCTCCCACAGACACAGAATGGAAGATATTTAGAGGAACATGACTGAAATGTTACCATTTCTGTACCAGACGCTACATGGAGAAATGACCAAAGAAGCTTAATATGAATTTCCAGAGCTAAGGAGGTGAATAGGACAAGTAATTTCAAATAATACTATAATGAAGCAAATAGTCTAATATGGAATCATATTCTGCAAAAGATATGTGAGAACAAGCACTAGCTAAAAATACCAGGAAGGGCTGGAGGCTAAAAGGGTATTTAGGAATGAATTTAATTTTACATAAATAGCAGGGGATACAGGAAAGTCTTTATGAATAAGTAAAGAATTCAAAAAATGTGAGAATATAAGAAAGAGTGGGTCCCATGAGAAATGTAATCTTTATCATATGACTACCTTATGTTGTTTTTTATTTCCTTCTCACTGTTAATATCTATCAGATTTTAAGTCTTCAGTTTGCTATGCTACCTGTATATAAGACTAAGCATCGTAATTGCACTCTTATTGTATACAATGTCACTACCTGCTGCTACTGTAAGAACTGTCTTCTAGAAGCACTGTTATACAAGATTATTGGTCTTGTCTCCCACTTGACCAATTTAATCTGTTCTAGTCTTTTTACTGTTATGAATGTCGGTTACTATTTGTTTCTTTATTTATTATACAATTTTCCTTCTACTAACAAAATAGTTTACTAACAATGGTGCTTTTCTCCCCGGGCCACCACTGAAAAAGGGTTTTATGTCCAGTCAGACTCTCCCGGTAAACAAATGTAAAATAAATAAAAATAAATAAATTAATGACATAGAATTAACTGATGCTCAGAATATTGTAACTGAAAGATCACAGTGTTGGTTTAAGTGAGGATGGAGCCAGATGGAGCCAGATAACAGGGAAGAGAGTGTAACAGTTATCCCTTTCTTTCTTTTCACTGAGTTTGTGTGATCTCAAAGTTTTCATACATATATATATATATATATATATATATATATATATATATATATATATATATATATATATATATATATATATATATATATATATATATATATATATATATATATATATATATATATATATATATATATATATATATATATATATAGTTCCCCTTCAGAAGCCAGAACGATCATAACCTCGAAATTCATAAGCCTGAGACCAAAAGCCTGAAGACTCAAAAGCCTGAAAACACACAAAATACACATACTGACTTTAATGTGGCTTCACTATTCTTAGCGCTGTGGTGAAAGTTACGGGTTGGGTTCAGGTAAGTGTGCAATTGTTTTTATGTTAGGGTTAGGGGCGGGTTAAGTGAGTTAGGGTTAGGGCGCAGGTTAGGCGTGTGTGGGATATTGACAGACTTTATGGTTAGGGGCAGTTTAACTAAGTTAGGGTTAGGGCACGGGTTTGGTGAGTGCGCGAAAGTGACGGACCTTAGGTTTAGGGTTTGGGTTAAGGTAAGTGGGTAGATAGTAATGTCTTTGGGCTGGGATATTAGCATTATTTGTATTCTGTGTGTTCAGGCTTTTGAGTCTCAGGCTTTTGAGTTTTCAGGCTTTTGAGTTTTCAGGCTTTTGGTTTCAGGCTTATGAATTTCAAGCTTATGATCATTCAGGCTTCTGAAGGGGAACCATATATATATATATGTGTATATATATATATATATATATATATATATATATATATATATATATATATATATATATATATATATATATATACATATACATACATATACATGGGAGTAATCAAGATCCCTGGAGCAAAACAACCCTGATACCACAATGCTTTTGCTGTTCATTGGCACATTAGTTGCAATGAGTAAGAGACTTATTATCAACACACACACACACACACACACACACACACACACACACACACACACACACACACACACACACACACTCAAGCACACCCCATATCACTTACCTGTCTCTGCTGTTAGAAAGTCCAGATGTCTCCTTTCCCCACGCCCATGTAATTCATGGAAGATGACAGCCTGTATTTGCCATACATTTGACATTTGTACTTAATATCCTTCAGGAAATGCATGCTAGGGCATGCCATTTAAGAGGTGGAGTGGTATGTCTAATGTTATCCTTCTGTCCACTTTGCTCAGCACAACATGTTGCAGGCATAACATTGTAAAAAAGAATCTGCCCCCCTCATTTATCAGTTAATGTAATGGGCTAATAGAGTAGTATCATGTGTCAAGGATGAACAGGTCATATCCCTTTTCCTCTATGTTTGTTTTAATTTGTTAATTGTATATTTTTAAACAAACTCCCTGTTGTCTAGCGTTTCCCTCACCCTGATCCATGCCTTGTTTAGTGTCATTAAGACATGAGACATTATAGAGTTATCCTTGTGACTACTGCTTCCCTCACCCTGATCCCTGTCCTGTTTAGTGTCATTAAGACATGAGACATTATAGAGTTATCCTTGTGTCCAGTGTTTCCACCCTGATCCCTGTACTCATAAAGTGCCATGAAGGTATGAAATAAGAGTTACCCCTGGTGATTAGTGCTGCACCTCAACCTTGTACTCATTAAGTGCCTGTTAAGGCACAACAGTATTTTTGGTGGCGACTGACAGATCCCTGTACTAAGTGTTGCCTGTCCTGTCTAATTTTAGGAGTTATATCTAGTGGTTGTTCGTTCCCCCCACCCACTTGTTGTAGGCTCAGCTCATTAGTCTAGGGGTCTGTAGAAGTATGACAACCACCTCATCCATCTCCACATACACACACACACACACACACACACACACACACACACACACACACACACACACACACACACACACACACACACACACACACACACAAAAAAAAACACACACTTAACGTAACCCCTCACAACCCCCTACTGCTACCTGCCAGGCAGATATACATTCTTACATGTACTAATATGCACAGCCCCTTGCATAGACTTATGTATATACCTCCTAACTGTACTTTACCATTAGATTCCTCATAATGTACCTCTACCAAAATGGAAAAACCCAACCTTTTGGCCATGTTCATTACCATGATGAGCAAGAAGGGGCTTTGCTGATTTACACAGTAGACTGATTTTATGAATCACTTGGAATGTAGATGCCTTCCCAGATGCAGTTTTACTGGAGAGAGCGTATGACTAATTAGCATATGCCTCTCCCCTGTACTGACACATTAGCATACAGCATGGCCATGATGACTGCCCAACACAGTGTTGCATGTTTTTGTGCAAAAGTACTGAGATAGAGGTGTCTTGAAATAGAAAAAGCTGACCTCAAGGTAGTATTAATGAATTGCTTTAGATGTATGCATGTATTTACATATAGAATTACACTTTTAATTTAATCTTTTCTGGCTGAGTTAGTACCACTAGGCTAGAAGCATCTTATTAGGGGAGACCTGAGGTGGTTTTACTCCACTAGCAGAAATTTGGCCAGGGAATCTGGGAACTTTCCCTGTTCATTAGGAGAGTGTTTGTTCTGGTCCTAGCACAGTAGAAGCTGGAAGAATGGCATTCAAAGAATCCAAGATGGCAGATAGCACAGAGGTGAATGCAGGTGCTGTGGTGTAATTACATGATAAAGAGGAGTTGTTTCAGCAAAGCTTGTCAGCTTCAGCTAGAGCAAATGATTATAAAATGATGGATGTATTCTTACAAACCTACAGTCATGAGGGCTGTGAGATGATCTTTAGAGTGAACTGCTAATGCACAGCAAGCCAGAGAGTGGCAAAGGTGTTTCTTGTGGTGAAATTATGGATACAATTCATTCAGAGAAATCTGAATTCAGTCTAAAAGAAGGCAGTCTAAACAAGACATGGTCTGCTGAAACTATTAAGGACAATGCAGAGAAAGTGATGAGAAAGAAACAGAAAAAAGAATATCACCAATCAAAGGAAATTCATTTTAAAAATCCAGAATAAAAAGAAAATAAATGGTCAGGTATAACATTTGGGATAATTTCATGGTGCTATTAGATGTAAAGGCTCATGAGTTAAGAGCTTTTATTCTTATTCATAGAGACATTTTGTGAAATTATATTTGAAACTACGTCATGCAAAGCTTTTTGGGACAGCATAGAAATAAAATGAACTGTAATCCCTGGAATTCATATGTGGCTAAGATAATTCATAGGGAAGCAAAAAAATATATTGAACTGAAGTTGGAAAAGAGACTTTGAAAATACATGTAAGTAAGCTATGTAGTGAAGTCATGGACATTAGTAAAGTGTATGATGATAGAGGATTATAGACTGGTGGACGGGACTCTCATGATGTATTGAAAATGAAAAGTCTACATTTTTTTTATATTCCTAGTATGATTTGTAGAAGGAAATAGGGTGTAGTAAAATAAGAAATTATAGAATGATAATGAAAAGAAAAGAATTATACAAAATGGAAAGATGACATTTATGTAATAAAAACTGGTCTGGTCTAAGTGGTGCCTCTTTCAAAAAAAAAAAAGGAATGTTTTTTAGAAGGGCAGCCAGATGTAAGAAAAGCAAATTAAAGGACAATGTGTATAGATGCTTTAAAAGATGTTGAAAGAAATGATAGAAAATGTTTTCTGACAGAATGGATAATTTATGAAAATAATTAAGAGAAAAGGAGCTATTATTTAAATAAATATATTACTAACAAGGTACGTGATAAGAGTTGTCAGCTTACCTGGGTAGTAGAGTTAAAGAAAATGCTCTTATAATGAGAGAAATGAAACATTATAGAGGAAAGGCAAGAAGGTCTCAGGAACAAATTATGAACAGTGTAATAAATTATGTAAAGAAAATGTTTAAAGATAAATAGAATTTACACAACAAAGAATGGAATGTTAAAAAATTATCAGGCATGGAAAATAAAAAAATAGAATTGAAGTTTCCTTATATAAATTTGATAAACATTTGGGTGAGTTAATATACACTCATGTGCAGGCCAGGCTGGAATAGGATACCAATCCAATAAGAATTTTACAGATTACCAGAAAAATACTTCTTTAAAATTATGGACAAGTGGTTAAAGGAAGGTTTTATGCATAAAGATTTATGCAGTGATATATCAAAACTGGAGACCTATTGTATTCAACAATGCAAGATTTTTTATGAAAACAATCCGGAAGAGAATGGAAAGTGAAATGAAAAAATATGGAAGAGGGTATGTATAGTTTAAAAGGGAAAAATGTCAGGAATTGTTATTACTAGTATGGGAAATTGTGGATGATGTTATACACAGGGAAGAGGAAACAAAGGTTATGATAGAAGACTTAAATCATTTGTTGCAGCACAACATGAACTTTTGTAGATAATTATGAGAAAATATAACATTATTGAGAAAATTAAGAACCTTTATTGTTCAGCATATGACAAAAATAAAGTAAGAATTTTAGTGAAAAAATAATTAAGCAAAGAAATAAGAATGGGATATGTCAAAGATGTCTCATGAGTAGTATACTATTTACATCATTTGTGAATGTATTAGAGACGTAAATATACATATGAAACATGTTATTTATATTAATAATGAATGACTTATGCAGATATTATACTGATTACAAAAAACAAAATCTGGATGAAAGAAGTAATATGTTACCTATATGAATGCTTAAACATAATAAGCAGAAATTTAAATAATGACAAGAGTAAAGGACTGGGTGATATAGTAAAGGTAGCAGGAATATCTTTTCTTGTAAAAGAAATTTCTGTGTTAGGTATAAGATTTGGAGGTAAAAATGTAAGTGAGGAACAATTCCTCACAGGAGCTTTGTTGTTTTTAGAAAAACAAAATATAAGTTATCTTTTAATAAAATGGTTCATGTGATTAGTTCAGTTATAACAGGAAGGCAAGCATATTTACCAAGTATTGTTAAGTTGCCAATAATTTATGAAAAAAGAAAAATACAAGCACTTTTTCTTTAATATTGGGTTTGAGACTGAATCCAGTAAAGAGAGGAGTCTTATATGCGGATAAGGAAGATGGCAGTTTAGTATTAATAAGCCCGATGGTGTATGCTACTTCATTGAATTTGTATAGAGTTTTGCTTTAGATAAATGACTAAAATGAAAACTTAATAATAAATCTATTAAAATATAAATATGAGTAATATTGGGATATGTTAAATTCAAAGGAAAGGATATATAAATGATATCATATACCATGAGATATTAACAACAAAAAGCACTTTTATGAAATTAAAAATTAAAAATGATAGGAAAGTGTGGTATAAAAATATCATGATACAATATTATTATATAAATCCTTGAGCTGATTTAATAAATTAAAAAGTTAAAGCTGTAAATATATGAAAAACATGGTGTAATAAGCACGTGGAATGTCAAGATCTTTTATGGAGATTAATGATTAATAAATTACTAGTGAAAGGAAATATGCCATAAAAAATAAGTGAAAGCATTTGTATATATTGTGTGGCAAAGAGCAAACTACAGAACATGTTTTCTGACAATGTATAATGGTTGCAAAATTGGGTGAAAAACTATGTGAAAATTTTTTTTTTGAAGGTATAAACAGGTGGATAACAGAAATATGGATATGATTATGTATGTTAGTAAAATAGATGAAATATTATTTTATGTTATATGGACCATTTGGAATGAAAATATAAATGAAATCAAGTTTAACGGTAAATGAAGATAATATGTTTAAGAAAAATCAGATGGCGTTTGTGGAAAATGGAGTGGGGGGTTAATAAGGACAACGTTAAAAGAAATTCAAATAAGGAAAGTAAGATAATTATGGCTGCATAATAATACAGGAAAAAATGGAAAATTGTACACTGCATAAACTGTAAATATGTAATTTTGGAAATGATGTTGTAAATAAAGATCTATATAATGTTTTAAATAAAGAATCCTTACTTTGCAGTGTCATGGAATCTTTTATATCCATCTGATTTACCACTATCTTAAGCTGATGGGACATTGGTTTAACCTCTCGTCTGAAGGATGACACTCAGGAGTGCAGCACACCCCTCATACTGCACTGCAGTGTCAGCAATTGTTTCACCTGGAGCAGGAAAAGAACTCACAGCCTTCTGCATCTAAGGCAAGTGTGCTACCTGTTGCTCAGATGACACTTCATTTCACATTGATTTAATTTATCTCACGTGGCTGAACCTTCAAACAGTTGCGGCATGTAATCATTGAAATACAGATGAGTAAGAAACTTGCAAATCACTAATATGTTTACTAATGCAGAATTCCTTTAGCAACTGTCTGTACTAACTGAAACAATTCCTTACAACTAAATTTCTATAAATACCAGAAACTACCATACAAAAAATCAAATCTTAAGAATTCAGAAAAAGAAATATGTAAAATACTGCGCCTTCAGACTATCTTAAAACATGTAGTGCTACTACAGTAAGCGGTGAAATCCAGCACAGATGCTTCCTCTCCCCTTTTTTTTTGTTGACTACCGAAATTGGCCCAGATTCATGAAAGCCTACACATCACGTTAAGTTTGTTTGCTCCACAAACAGTGGGGCTTGAACTTTTTGAAGTTCAGCAAACAGCTCTGCACTTTGTGTCCAGCTGCACAGCAAGGGTTAGCAGTGGAGTATGTGCTAATGAGTGAATAAAGAGCAAGAATACATGCTAATGAAGCAAATAATCATGCTGGGGCAATTTAGAAACATATAAAATGGGTGTCTACATGCCATGTTCCCTTTACCCCTGAATTCCAATACTTGTTGGAATACAGCGACAAAGACACTTGAAAATGCTAGTAGTTGCTGTGTTTATCTCATAGGCTCACGGTACAGCGTTTGATTCTTGCCTCTGAAAGGGAATTTGTCTAGGCTTAAAAATGCCCATTATGGCAGCTATCCTAGTAACTTCCTATCAGAATGAGTATGAGCAATCATTAATCTGTAGGTGCAACAGGTTTTAATACAAGGTGCTGGTACTGCCAGACCTTGACCTAGAAGGTGTCTAGTGTTTATACCATGTTTGACCTACCATGGGCTTCATGAAGCAGAAATAATAAACCTCTACAGAGTGGACAGGTTTACCATAACTCATATAGTTAACATCTGCCGTCCTCACATTAGGCCATGTGAAAATCATAGAGAAACTATTCCCAGTGGAAACTAAGGAATATGTAGCCTTACAGATATCAGCAATAGGGAGTTTTCAGACACCCATAGGGGACACAGTGGATCACATACCTCAGCCTCATGAATACACCACCAGTATCTCAGTGCAATGCTGCAACATGTAGGGTAGCATATCAGGCTTCCACATATCGCAGGGGAGAGGTTTACCACCATAGAAAATTCCTATGCCATAGCACATTTACCTCAGGTTCTGGGTTCCATAGACTGTACACACATATTGAAATAAAAGCTCCACCTAGTAAACTGGGAATGAGGTGCATAAACTGAAAAGACTATCACTCATTCCACTGTCAGATCATCTGTTATGCACAAGGTATCATTTATAATGAGTGTGTGTGTGTGCGTGTGTGCAGGTAACGCTGGCAAATTCCACAATTCCCACATATGGCATACAAGTGACCTGCACCTAACGTTTTCTACAGGTAACCTCCCACAATGACATCTAGCAGGGGATGAGGGATATGCACTAGAACCTTGGATCATGAATCCCATCAGGAAACCCACAGAACCCCCACTGAGCAAGGTTACAAAAATGCACTCACTCAGACTAAGAAATATCATAGAGTGTGTTTTTGGTCTGCTCAAGTCAGATTTATAATGAACAGATACAGCTGGAGGTGCCCTACAGTATGAGTTTGCTATCTCTGCCAAAATACTGACAGTCTGTGCCATATTACATAACATTATTGTCAGGAAAGAGATGCAGCAGTGAGAACCAGGGCAAGGATCACAGTTCCAAGGACCACAGGCAGGGCCAGTGGACACGAAAAGTCAGATAAACAACCAACAGCTGCAAATGTTCAAGGCAGATGGAGGTGGGCACAATATGCTATGGCCCTGGCTAAGAGGCAGCAAATAGCTCACACCCTCACTACCTGAGTGAACAACAACAGGGTCAGTATAAGCACATACAGTTTGTAACAGTGATGCATGCAGAAGTACCAACCTTTAACTACCCATGTATTGGATGCCTACTGCAAGTATCAGACAGAGGTAACCCCAGAGTATAAAACATTATCAGCAGCATTAACCGAGGTAAGTACTGAAGTACTGACCCAGTAATGAAGAGGTAAATGATTACTCTCATATGTAAGTACAGTACTTCAATAAAATAAAATGTCGCTCAACTATACAGGAATGTCAGCAGCAACCTATATGATATATGCAATACAGACAAAACAAAACAGGTATGAAGCTATTCAAAGGTATACAATGTCTTTTACCTTCATATGTATACAACCTGTATGTCAAGCCAAAGGAGGATGAACTGAAAAAAAAAACACAAGGAGTGGGTCAATGTCACCATCATCCATATAGATAGATGGTCAAGCATGGGTTTACAACCCGTATAAAGAGAAAATAAAACATAAACGCTTACGACACAAATGAGGCTACACTATCCAAAAGAGGAAACCAAAAGGTACTCATCAAAAGTTTTCATCCTGATTGTCTCTAAATTGATCACGTGTAACATGTACATTTGTACCAGTCTTACTTATACTTGCCTGTCTTGTGTTCGTCTGTATGGAGCTTTTCTCCCCGGGCCTCCGCTGAAAGTGGACATATATCCAGTCAGACTAGCCCGGTCAATACATGTAAAATAAAATAAATAAATTAATAAATATTGCCCCAAAACATATCTTGCCCTGCTCACTACTTTGAATCAGTCATAAAAGTTGTCCAAGTCAGATATGACATGAGAGCCCACGGCGGTCTCAGCATCATCTGCATAAGGGGCTGAGCAAGCAGTCAATCATAATTAATAAGACTGCACTGTTACTAATGCTATTACTACTACGTGTATGAGCATGACAAATGCTAACATCGTTAAACTTAAGCAGGATAAAACAGAAATGCAATTCAGTACATAATCCTGATGAAAGCAGTAATCTGATTAAGCAAGCATTAGCTTTCCACTATGTATATCAGACATAGGTAACCCTCAATTACAAAGAAATGTGCAAAAAACAGGGTACAGTCATCACCATTTGCATGGGGCTGGGTAGTGGATTACAGGAGGGCAAGCCTGACAAAAAAGAAGTGTGCACTTGTGCATGAGTGAGAAATGAGGTTAACAGCAAGTATGCACTGTCAAGGCCAGTAGCTTCAGATATAAAGTCATCAGTATTATAAAATAATATAAGTGTGTGGGTTCCCTATGAAATGTTGGCACTCAAAATGCTGAGTACTGACAAGCTGAAAAAAAATTGCTCTTCTCCTCAAAACTTCTCTTTTGCATGCTCCATCTGAACCACCCCCCTATGGCAAGCCTCCCACACTATATATATATATATATATATATATATATATATATATATATATATATATATATAAATTCTAAATATGAAATCGGTATAAATCAGAGAAAAAGTAATATTCCAAGAAATGGCCTCTTGGATTTACTATATGCAAGTCCATTCTTTCAGCCATTCAGTCTCCATATTTCAAGAGGACGAGTCAGTTCAATGTTGCCACCCCCAACCCCATGATCTACCTCTGCCCGGAGTTGCACTGTTAGTTTTATGACCCTCTCTAGAAGCCAGGGTACTACCCGAACATGAATGATGTCTGCTAGATGAGTTTTTAGAATAGCTATATCCATGAAGATGACCATGAGGTGCACTACATCTGGGTGTGAGCACCTCAATCATTGATGGAGCAGTGGAAGTTGCACCATTATGGGTGAGAGATCTGGCACAGCCACAACCATGTTGGCTAAAGTCTGCTTACATGCATAGGCCATGTGCTGCATGTTGATCCATCCTCAGCAGATGTTCCATAACAGAAAGTCCAGTGTGTCATTCATCTGATCCAAGAAGTCACACACACATAGTTTATGCAGTGTCATATGTCAGAATGTATGTCATGCAGTACTCTGACTATCTCTTCTAAGGCCCTGGTAGAACTTGCCTGTGCCCTACAATGGCCTTGCACATGCCTTGGGTGGCACCAACCGATACACCAACATCAGGGAGAGGGTGCCAGGCATGTATCTTTTGAGCACCTTTGATGACACCCCTGTGTGCTGAAATTCACCTTCATGATGACTAGGGGGAGAATCTACCACCTCTGCAACTGCTGCTACCACATTACACTAATCAACCATGTCCTCCCTTAACTTGTCCAGTTTCAGATGGTTCCACATTATGGCTATGCTTTCAAACTCTGGGTAGGGATGTAGGAGCCATATCTTGTGTGTTAGACATACCCCCTGCAATCCCAGTCTGAGCCAGTTCATTACCACCATCATAGTCAGAGGCTACCAATACTCCAGCAACCACCATCATAGTCAGAGGCTACCAATACTCCAGCAACCACCATCATAGTCAGAGGCTACCAATACTCCAGCAACCACCATCATAGTCAGAGGCTACCAATACTCCAGCAACCACCATCATAGTCAGAGGCTACCAATACTCCAGCAACCACCATCATAGTAAGAGGCTACCAATACTCCAGCAACCACCATCATAGTCAGAAGCTACCAATACTCCAGCAACCACCATCATAGTCAGAGGCTACCAATACTCCAGCATCAGGAGCAGGATCTGCATGGTGCTGGTGGCTGCTTCACCTGTGATTATACTAATAAAATTGAGAAACAGGAGAAATACAAGAACAACTTATCAAAACTATGCTACCTAAGCCAGAATAAAGCAACAATAGATGCAAATGCAAGTAAATATTTGTTTACTAAAATATATTTACAGTTCTATATATAAATGAAAAAAATCTGGTATGGTCATTGAACCTCAATGCCAGATCATCATCATCATCATCATCATCATCATCAACATCATCATTATCATCATCATCATCATCATCATCATCATCATCATCACCATCATCATCATCATCATCATCACCATCATCATCATCATCACCATCCTTTTCCATTCTATACATGGGATTGGAATGTCATGACACCTGTCAACATCTCTTTATTCAATTCCACTCTCCTACCTTCTTTGACATTTATGCCTGACTGTTACAGGTCTTCTCTCACACAATCCATCCACCTCTTTGCTGCACATCCTAGTTTCATCCTGCTTTCTACCTGTGTGTCCCAGATCTTTTTGACCAGATTGTCTTCTGCTTTTTTGGCACATGCCCAAACTACCATAATTTGTTCTCTTTGACCTTTGCTGCAATTGTAGCTACTTTAGCTTCTGCTTCTATGTCCTCATTTGTTGGTCTGTCCCATAGGGTGCATCCTACTGGTTTTCTCAGGCACGTCATCTTCATCTCCTCTTACTTGCACACCTGGTTTGCCTTTACTGTCCAGGTTTCCATACCATACAGTAGTATTGGTCGCATCACTGTTTTTGTACACTTTAATTTTCAGCTTTTAAATTCTTCTGTCATATACTACATCTGACACTCTGTGCCAGTTGGCTGTAGACCCTCAGATTCTAGCTTTGACCTCTCATTAAGACTTCCCTTCTCCTCAACCACCCCTCCCAGATACTTGAAGCTGTTAACCTAATCCACTCTTTCCCTACTATCTCAATTCTCAGCTTCTTCTGAATTCCACCATTTGCTACCATTGCAACTGTCGTATCCATACTCAGTTTCATCCCATGTGCCTTCAGTTTTGCATTCCATTCCCCTATCCTTTGCTGAAGTTCTTGCTCAGACTCTGCCTGTAATGCCACATCATCTGCATACAGCAATTTTGCTGATCTGTCCCCTCTGACCTGTTTGCTAATGTAGTTCATCACTAGTATGAACAGCAGTTGGATCAGAGCTGAACCTTGATGCACACCCACTTTTACTGGGAACCCCTCTGTAGACTAAACACTGTTCATACTTGAGTCATTGGGTCCTTGTACATAGCTTGCACTAATTCTGCCAATGTTTCTGGGACTTCAAGCCACTACAGGACTGCCCAAATCAGCTTTCTTGGGACCTTGTCATATGTTTTATCCAAGTCTAAGAATATCCAGTTGGATTTATTCCTCATTTCTATCTTCTTCTTAACTATCTGCCTCACTGCAACCATTGGGTCAGTTGTGCCAGATGTCCCTAGACAAACAGAACTGAAAGTGACAAAGCTATGATAAGCATTAAGCAGAAGAGGACACTTAGGTAAAATTATTATAACTCTACATTACTTTTATAATATAGATATCACCGGCATACCTAGAGTATCACTACTGTACACCCTGTGAGTACCTTCCAGCTCTGACCCCGTATCCAGTTCAGTACTTCATAACTCCTCTGACCTGCCTAGATCACTCAACATCAATAGGCACTCCTCTGTCTCAGTGGGTAGTGGTTCAGTAGCAGGCCCATTTCCAATAACTTTCCCATCTTATGCAACAGCCTTGGCTCTAGTCATTCAGTTCTTTATCATGTCACTGGTCCTGTGTCTGATAGCCTTGTAGTCATGCCCATAG